>NC_142372.1:14489527-14789527 GCF_059441005.1 Hippichthys cyanospilos | reverse complement strand
AAACTTGTCAAACTCTATTATCATTTCGAATTTCACACTACTGAGATGCCCTCCCCAAAACCTCTCCAATATTTGCATCCATGAGCCATGATGCAGCACATTATAAGGAACCAAATAGCGAGTGAGCTTTTTGAAACTATTTTGGAGAACCGTGTACAAGCTTTGTTTTTGTTTGTTTATTTTTTCCATTAATGTTACACAACAATTTTCTACGGTTGAAACGTTGTGAAGGAATCAAAGGAAAATGACCACGCATGTTTAGATGTGGCGGCCCGGTGAGCGTTGGTTAGAACGTCCGCCTCAGTTAAGGGACCTGAGTTTGAATCCAGCTGGCTCCCTTCCCGTGTGGAGTTTGCATGTTCCTCCCGAGCCCGCGTGGGTACACCTTAGATCAGTCAACAACCAATCACAATTATTTGTTTTACCATCTAGTAGAAACATCTGTCAATCTATACTGTAGCTGAGCACAGCTATTTAAGGTATGACCAAAATATTTTTTGTCTCGTAGGAACGGACCAAGCAGATAGTAAATTGATCTCATGCAAGCTCAGCAAAGATGGCTCAAGGTTGTTGAGTGGTTTTGAAAAGTACAGCATGTACTAAACACACCATCTCTGTTGCTTCAAAGGACCAGTTCATCTGAGATTGATCACCCGTGTCAACATGTCAGTGTCTCCTTTGGGGTGTTTTCAGTCTTGACATAAGGAGTGCATATGGAATACACTATTTAAGCAAACGCCACGTTAACGCCACCCTCTTACTGACGTGCTTTTATATTTATATTATTTACATAACGAAATGCCTCAGCAGGGTCTTCAAAAGAAAAAAGTAGAGGCTATACCAAAAAACTACAATCATCTTTTTATCGTCTGATCAAATCCTAAAGTATTCTGCCATTGCCAAAGAAACTTTGTGAACCCTTGATCACTGCATGAATAGGTCATGTGACTATCATGTGCTCTGAGCTTCAACTGAGTCCCACCAATAGACAGACTTCTAAAAGAAACACCTCACAAATACATACTTATAACATGTTATGTTTTTACTTAACACAACATGTAAACGTTGCAGTGCTGGATGGAGAAAGCATGTGAACATTTGGATTTAATAACTGGTTAAGCCTCCTTTGGCAGCAATAATGTCAACCAAACATTGCCTGGAGTTGCGGATCAGGACTGTACATTGTTCAGCAAGAACTTTGGACCATTACGCTGTACAAAACAACAACATTTTGGGTCAGCCGTATTCTTAGGGTGTCTGAATTTCTATTTTGCAGTCATGTCAGTATTTCAAGCAAGATTAGGTCATAACTCTGACTGGTCTAGTCCAGAAGGTGTATTTCTTTCACTTGAAGCCATGAAATACATTTACTAGGGATGAGTGTGTACCGATAGCAAGTCTCAAAAATCGTATAGATACCTGGTTGATACCATTTCAAGGTATATCGTTCATGGTTTTTGAACATTAAGCGCCACTCTCAACCGCAAAATAACCATTAAACAAAGAGCCTTACATATTTATTTACAGCTGTCTCATAAACCCCGCTACTTTAATGCTAACATACACTGTGGCATACAAATTGTGTATACTATGTGGCTGCATTATTACCCTTCAGGCAACAGATATCCTAATGAGAAATATGTAGTGCAGCAACACATGCAGACAGATCTTATAACATTACTCATAGGCATATATTCTTTATCATCTGTGAAAAGCACTGATACTACTGCCATACTGAGAAACTGAGAGGAGCTGATTCTTTAGATCACAGGTGTTAAACTCAAGGCCCACCTCATCATTTTTATGTGGCCCGAGAAGTGCTGATTTGACTTCAAGTTTCTAGCTAAAATAGCGAACTTGCTAGTTGTTTTCAAAACAAAAAAAAGAGAGAGTTTGACACCCCTGCTCAAGATGGTCAACGTTGCTTTGATGTAGAAAGTTTGGCAAAAATGGTTTTATTTACTTGTAATGACTGTGCGTCTAATATAATAGAGTGGGATAAGTCTCGTTTTTAATTTATATTTTTTTTAAAGCTTTGACCAGATTGTCATTTACATTCATTTAAATGGGTAAATTTGATTTTAGATTTTTTTTTTCTTTAGTGTTTTTAGTTACAAGCAAGGTCAAAGATGAAATTGTGCTTGTATCAAGGCACTAATGTTCTGTCACAACACATAAAATGCAAGTTCACTACTAAAAGCGCTGAGGAAGGCTTTGGACACCACATTACTTTATGTTGGATGACACATCCCTTGGCAAGATTTTCAAAGTCC
The DNA here is from genome assembly GCF_059441005.1 of Hippichthys cyanospilos. Taxonomy (NCBI): domain Eukaryota; kingdom Metazoa; phylum Chordata; class Actinopteri; order Syngnathiformes; family Syngnathidae; genus Hippichthys; species Hippichthys cyanospilos. The sequence goes on along the minus strand of NC_142372.1, from coordinate 14,787,254 downwards.
CACATATTTAGATTTAATTTTATAGTCACGATTCCAATGGACACTTCATTAAAAAAACTGGCAGCTGATCTGAGGCGAATTTACTGTGGAAAACCCCTCTGAGAACTCAACTTCATTTTACAACCTTTCTTCACTTAAAGAGGCACTAAGCAGAGATGGGCGTCAGTCATTGGATTTAAGAACACAGGCCTGCAATTTTTTTCAAGAAGTGAAGATACTCATTTGACTCCACAGGCCTGCAATAAGTCCACAGTGGACGTCTCCTTGCTTGAATGGACACAGCAATGATCAGACTTGGCAAACTTACTGGCACACTGTTCTAAGTAGTGCTGACGCTTGTTGAAAGAAAACTGGTACAAGTCGATCGTATTGAAAATGTGTAGATGAGTGCAATGCATATGTCACGAATGCAAGAAGACGTAGAAAGTGTCATCTTTTCAGCTGAAATAATCTTCACCGTAGAAGAGTAGGTAATCGGATGATGTCATTGTGTCGTGAGTGTCCGTGTGGGGACTGGGAGGGGGATTCGGGTCAGGGATGTGGACGCCTCACACAAACACCGGACTTTGGTGTGGGAGACTGCTGTTCATTTCCTGTTTGAAACTCCCAGGCAAGACAGTGTTGTAAAAGCTGTCATTGTTCACTAACCTTTGCAAAAGGGGTCATTTTTGAATTCATACCTTGGCTCATAGCGCCTTTTTGGAACAGTGTACAGTGACTTTCGCAAGTATGCTATGAGGCGATCAAAATATTAGTTTTTGTTTGTTGAGGGTTAGCATTTTGTGGCAGTTTAGTTGGATTTCTTTGATCTTGATTTCACGCTAATCTAAGTGGCACAATCAGAGTTGTTGAATCACATGCTGGTCACATGCAGGGTTTTCCGTGAGTTAGCGTTAGCGCATTTGCACACGGCCAGGCGTATCATATGTATATGATACCACAGTTCCATCATTTGCTGTCACAAGAGAGCAGATGATGTTCAGTGGAACTTGCGTGCTTAAAGGAAGTGTTAACCAATCAGTTGTTTCAAACAGTACTTAATTCATGATTCAAGAGTTTTACGGTCATATGTATAGTATTATTATACCACACAATGACATTTTTAGTCCCTTCACCTCCTCGAGTAGCAGACTACATTCCATGTTCGAGCAATAACTAAATTGCAATTAGATAAATAGGAATAACAATAAAACAACAGACACAATGGTGCTAATAATTTAGTGCAAATATCATGTAGTGCAAAATATTATTTATGTATCTAGTAAGAAGCAGTTTAGTGTGTGAGAGATTTGTTGAGAATTCGAATGGCTTGCGTGTACAAGCTGTATACTATAACTATGATGAAAGACACAAAAAGTGTGTCCAAAAACAATCACCAAATGAGACCAACCAGCAATATTAAAAGAAAACTTTGGGGTGGAAAAAAGAAAGATAATGTCCCTATTCTTTACAAACATTTCCTTTCAGCTTTTTTGTTTTACAAACATGAAAAACAACTGAAAGAAAACGATGTAACAATTCCTAACAGTGTTTGAACACAAGAGTTGGATTTGAACTCGGGACTCTCAACTGTGAGGCAGATGTGCAAACCATTCTTCCACTGAGCGGCCAAGTGCATAAATATAAAAAGTAAAAAAAAAAAAAATATATATATATATATATATATATATATAAAAATACAGTATATATATATATATATATATATATATATATATATATATATATATATATATATATATATATATATATATATATATATATTGGTGCATAAATGTAAAAAGTTAAAATATATAAAATATCTAAACAAATATATACCATTTTGCCGACTATTTTTGGCAGATGTTTGAAGGGTCATAATGTTATTAGGCCATATTAAGGCCCAGCTGATTAATTGGCCTGAGTGCAAACTACATGAAGAACATTTGATAGTTTTTTTTTTCTAAATCAAACCATTTTAGATGACTACAAATCAGTTTTTAAACTGTTAAGCACAACACTTTTATATGTAATCTGAAAAAACGGCTTTCAAAGATTTGTTTAGTTAAAACATTTACCTAACTTGTAATACATTTTAACTGAATGTTAATTTGTTTTTGATAAAGATGAACGTACTTGAGGATTACCATATTTTTTACTACTACTACTTTTTCTAATTTGTGTAAAAAGTAAAAAAAAAAAAGATGTCATTTCTCTTTATGTACACTGGCAGAACTTTTGTTTGTCACTTGACTTAACACCGTATGACTCTGTGTGTGCGTCCCAGGGTGCAAGTGTGTCAAGTGTGTTTGTGTGCCAAGATCCGAACTGGCACCGCATCTCATGTCACTCACTGATCCCTCATGCAATGGTGACATCAGTGCCCCTGTTTTAGCAGGTGAACAAGTGAGGGAGGGAGTCCATAGATTATATAATGCTTTTACTGGTGTAGTTCTCAATTATGAAAAACAACCAAGTTGGGGAGGTGGAACCACGTAAAGTTGCACATGGAGCGTGGCTGGCGGCACCAAAGTGGGCGTATTGTTAATGCTAATCCTCTTCAGGCTGCAATGGCAGGGGAGGTAATAAAGAGTGTTGCATAGGGCTCCGGCAACATAATCGTAGTTATTGTAGATTTCCCTTTTTTTTTTTTTTTTTTTTTTTAAGCTTGCAGTCTTGATGACATGCTGGACAGGAGGAGGAGGAGCCTGCTGCAATGGAAAGGTTCCTGGTAAGATTAAAGTAAACTCTTCTTGTGTCACTGGGCCGGACGGCGTCCCACTTAGACTTTGCCAACATTGTGCTTCATTGACCTTTGACCTTACCTAGAATGCAGGGAAGGAGAATTTTGAGTGCAGGCTCTGGTGCAAGAGTTGTCTGTGTTATGCATACCTAGAGACTCTATAGATATGTATAACACAGACCACTCTATAGTCTTTGGAGCTAGATGTGGAGAACAAAAAAATATATAGTTGCAGTGTGCAGTCTTTTAAGAGGAAACACTCGGGTTTTGCAATATTTCCAGCAAAATGCTGTGTGTTAAGAAGAAAAAGAAACCGAATGTGAAGCTGTCCATAAAATAGGAGTTTGGTGAAGCTGGGGGCAGATATATAGTGGAGGAGGTTTTAGTAAGGGGCTGCTCCAGAGCCCTGCATGGCTTAGGATTGTCCAGGTCTTATGGGGATTTCACAGTAATCTGGATAAGGACAGAAATATCTTGAAGGTGAACATTGGAGAAAGTGCTCCGCTTTGTGAGCATCTGTCTCCTGTTCCGCTAAGGCAGAATATGGTGGTGGATCTTCGTATTTACTTCAAAGACCATGGAAAAAGATGCAGTTATGGCAATTATGAATAATTACTAGTATTTTACTAGCTAAAAGTTATTTTTGGGGATCAGACTTTGTTTAGGTGATGACCTGAAAAGGCTTCCTGCAGAAGAGACATTATTTTCACCACATACACATGCAACCACAACCACACACACACACAAAGCACACACAACACACTCACACAAACCCATGTTAAATAAACTTTATCTGCAAACCATCACGCAATTATGCATTTTTGATCTGTTGTACTGTTCTTGTCAAGTTGCTACTGTGAGGTCAATTGCAAATATGTTTCTCAATAGTTTTCATATGTTTCAATCTAATTTCTAAAAAACATGAAAATGTGGGTAAAGACTAAGAATCACGAAGTACTGAGTTGTGTAGGCTACAGCGGTGAAAATTGTTTGCTTCTTTCATTTTTATTTATTTATTGTTGTTGTTTACGTTCACTCATTAAGTATGTTTAAATCTCTCATTTGATGTCATTTGATGTTTTTGTGGTGGGTCTTGTTTAGCCCCAGGAAATTGCTGGAAAACTTTTTGGGCTTTCCAAATGATATGCACTACATTACACGGCATCTGAGTAATTTTTTGTGGGAATTGCATAACAGAAATTTGGAGAACATAAGCACTGAAATTCAGTTTTGTGGCCTTTTATTCAATAGTGTGCCTGGTTTTCAGATCTTCCAAAAACTTGTTTCCACTAGATTGTCCAGCCAGACTGGCAACAATTTTTGCAATGCTGCTTTTTCTCACCAAATCCAGTACTTGCCGGATGCCGGTGTTGACTTTAAGCTAGTAGGAGGGAAGCTGGCAGAAACACATTATCTATATGTGGGTATGTAATGCTTGAATAGTTTTTGAAAAGCAGGCCAAATAACCTTCTCACATTTACTGCGATGCTGTAAGCATACAGGCTTTTCTGTTTCTGAGTTCCATGTGTGCCTCTCCTCATGTCCCTGTAGACCAGTGTTGAGGTTTGGAGCCCCCCTCCCCCGATCACTCGGCCATTATGCCAGGCTCACATACATGATGGCGCCACTATGGGCACAGGGTATGCAGGCTGGCTTATAGGCAGCCCAGAGAGGACTTTAATGTCACCAACAATGTATACAAGAGGTGGTCACACTGCTTAGATTACACCACAAACACTGTCTGCATACTTTTGTGCTCGGGATAACTGCATGCAGGTGTGTGATATTTTTCTTGACGTTTATCCGGTCGGTTAAACAGCCTGTAATCTAAATTGCATGTGTTTGTGTATATACTGCTTGTGTATACAGAGTGCACCTGTATGTTGAGATTCCTGGTATAACAGAATTCATTTGAATATGAAAGTATTTTTTTTTTAATTTAAAAGATGAACGCGCACAATCAGACCAAACCAAATTGTTCCACTTTAAAATACACAGATGGAGATGCAGTGCACATAGAAATCATCTTTTTGTTGGAGTGATATATCAGTGAGGTTTATTCATATTCCGAAGTAGATTGTAAACATTTTCTCTATTATCAGCGAGAAACGCATTATACTATGACTGAAACAAAACCTGGGTTAAAAAAATGCTCTTGGCATTGTACTCTTGCCTTGGATACCTGTTTGTTTTATCCAACTACTCATGATTTGATTAGAATTGACCAAAAATACTTGGTAGCTGCAGCCCTTGATCATACTCCATTAAACTCGCCTGTACAATATTGAAAGGACTTCTGAATTTTCCATCCATTTTCAAGAGCGGCTTATCCTCACAAGGGTCGCAGGCTTGCTGGTGCCTATCACAGCTGACTTCAAGCAGTGGGTGGGGGACAACCTGAACTGGTTGCCAGCCATTTGCAGGCACATAGAGACGAACAACCATTCACACACCCAATCACACCTAAGGACAATTTAGTATGTCCAACTACTGTTTTAACTTAATCTTAAAAAATGTTGTTTTTTTTTTTTTTTTGCACATAATGTTTTGAGATTTCTATCAATTTGTCATTTATTGGAGAGGTGCACTCCTTTAATATTATCTTTTGAGAGAAATAAAAAATTGAGACTTGACTCATAATAGGGAACTTAAACATATGCTTAAGTTGTTGTTGTTTTTTTTTTTTTTTACTTAAATTTGTCATTTGGTCTTTTTTTGTGCTGGTGTGCTCAGTGGAACTCGACAGCTTCCTGCCATCAAGGTGTGTATACTTGATATACTGACTGTACTGTTTATGACAAGTAAGTTCAATGGGTTGGCATGGCAGTCATCAATAACAGACCACAGTAATTTCAGTGTTGTATCACTGTGACTTTCAAATCAGCTTAGCTTTTGTGTAGAAGATATTGATTGGGTGCTGAATTTAAGAGACAAATGCCGCTGTGTTTGAAGTCGAACAAGTTTGGCCACTTACACTTGGAGAGAGTATATCATGTATACATGGTAAAAATAGTATGCGCCATACTGAGTGTCTTAATTTAATTTACTGAAAATTTTCATCGTTATTGTGAGTAAAAATGAGGCGCGTTTCATAGTGTCTGCAAATAAATGAATAGTTTGCCCTTAGAAGCTCTTGGTTTGATAGTATATGCTGTATTTGGAGGTGTCAAAAACGCAAAAAATATTATTGCCAATGTCACTGCTAGCGTTAACATGTTTTGTCTCCCCAAAACTACTTTTTCCTCGCTTCTCTACTTATGATTACTAAATGGGAGAAACAGGTAATTAAACAGGTTTTCTGGTGATAGAAGACTACGAATGTCTTTTTGCAATTCTTAAAGTTCTTAAAGAACACATATTTTTTTGTGGGACATCAAAGAAAAGTAAACATCCTCTAAAGTAGTCAGTAATACGGAAAACCTTTGAAAACGATTGATTAAGGTAGTGTTATTCCTTTGCAATCTGTTTTGCACAGATAGTCTCTTGATGACAGTTTAAAACACGATACCTTCCCATTAAATTACCCTCAAGTACAAGTTACTTCTTACTGTCGCATGAAAGTTTTCCAGTTTGGAATATATACAATAACTCTCATGTTTTCCCATGGAGATTTGTAAATGCATTTCCGTAGTTCGATTTGGCTGTTTTAAAGGGGTAAATGTGTCTACACCACCACAAACTAAAAGGCAGTACGTTTCAAATTCCGGAAATATACTGGAATTTTTCTTTACCCTTTACAAGCTAAGCCTAGAACGTAATCACACAGTTGTGTGTCGAAAGGCGATTCACAAAAACGAGACCTTGCCAATTCTTAGCAAGTTTATATTATAAAGTGTCAGACGTCATTCAAGGTCATTCCGGAGTGAATTCCAAGCCAAGTTCAGTCATCTGTGTGTGTGTTTATTTTCATGTATGCTTGAATTGGGCTGCTATCGAGTGAGGGCAGAAAGATGTCACCAAACACAGAATAAAGGTCACAGCCAGCTCTGCCCAAAATACACCCAATGTGTATGTAAACATGTCTGCACTTTTTAGCCTGACTCCTTAGAAGTTGCCATTCTGGGAACAGAATAAAATTTCACTGAAAGTTTAATACATTCACTATCAAATGTTTTGGGTCATCCATTTTGTGAATTCAAAATCAGCACTTTTGTTTAACTACAATAATGATGTCAAAAAACTATACTTTTGATTAATTGAAAAAAAAAATCACTGTTTATGTGTCACTAACATTTGCAACTCAATCGAATGAGGAAGAATTCTATTTTAAGTGGGTAAGTACAAATGAACAATTGGAATGCAGTGGTTGCACAAGTGCACACACTCTCATAACTAGACTTTCACTGCGTTCAGAATTGCATTCGAAAATGCAAAAGATGCAAAACATGATCAAGCATCACTGTGGCTGTAGTTATGATGTTCTCATGGTGATGAGCTCTGTTGTGTTCAAGACAAATGCACCTTTTGGTATGTTAACCAAAAAGTATGTAAATTTTTATGTGAAAATCCCCACTTTAACACTTAGTGCCAAGAGTTATCGGAAAAGGAAACCTCTAGAGGGCCAGTAGAGTTTGTATTTTCACTCATCTTTCAAGGCCCACAGAATATTGTGTTCTATGTCTATGTAAATATGGGTGCTGCCATATGAAAGATTGACTTCCATTCTTCAGTTAAAATTGGTGTAGGTAATGGCTGTGTTGTAAGTGTGGAAATACTGCCATCTAATGGTCGCAGTTATCACTACAGTGCTCAATTGGCTTATATTATGAAAGCATTAGTCAAGGGTGTCGGCTACCCTCCATAGAAAAACATATTTGATGAGAAGTTTTTTATTTGTTATTGTTTTTACTATTTTAAAAGATGATAATTCTCATCCATCACGTTGAAAGAGTTACAATTGTGCAACCGCGTTATCTGAGTTATGTTTACTTCTCTCAAAAACCAATGAGTTGTGTAGGTCATATGAATAAAGATTTTTTTTTCTTTCCACTCTACAACATTGAGGATACTCATGGGATTGGTGCCAATAAATAATGTTCACTTCACTTTCAGTTGTAGTTACAGTAACTAGCATTTATTTCCTCTTCATGACAAACTAATGCATTTTTTTTTTAGCCAATATCAAAGAAAAACAAACATATTTCTCATCTTTGCTGTTTCTTTTCTCCACATTCAAATGTTTCCTCATTTATATAGAAAGTGTATATCAAAATCACAACAACTTATAAGTAAATTGATCATGAAGCAAACTGATATTAATCAGTGTCTTCAAATTGAATTGCACTACTTGGCTTCAGCCAAAAGTCTTAACTGTGGTTTAAAAAAAGAGACACTAGACGTCAGACATGGAAAGTTGAGCTACATTTACGCACGTCCACTATGGATTAATTAGTAATTCTTCCTAGTAGCATTATTCAACTCAATACTGCACTGGGCATGGAAACTCCTTTTCCATCTATGGAAACTCATGGAAAACTGTTTCCATGACAGTGGTGTATTGTGAGAACATTCAGAACACTGACAAACATCAGACTAAATCAGATTAAAAATAAATATAAACAAAAAAATGAGCTTTTTTTTCCTGTAATCAATCAAAAAAATGTAGATGCTTTAGAGGTTTATTATCACTGTATTATCTATGGCAGCGGTCCCCAACCTTTTTATCACCACGGACCGGTCAACGCTTTAGATTTATATTGCGGACCGGGGGGGGGGCTGCTGCTGCTGCTACTGCTGGCTGCTCTAAAAACCGCATCATCCTTCTCACTATGTAACATCAACGGTGGCCAGAAGTGGCACCAAAATAACAAAGATCAAGTACAAACGTAGGAACTGTTAAACTATATCATTTACAAAACATTTTTCGGGTGCAGCCCGTTACCAGTTGATCCACGGACCGGTACCGGTCCGCGGACCAGTGGTTGGGGAGGACTCGCTGGATCTATGGTACTTTGCGTTAGCTCAACTGGTGTTTCTCATGTTTGTTGGCATTAAGCCAGTGTATGTAGTGAATGTATTACTTTTAAAGTCGACTATACCTGGAAGTCACAACCAGCTTGAAGCATGCACAATGTTTCTGTTATTGCAAAAATTTTCTTCCTCTAGATTCCTTTAAGTGATTTTATTGTCTCAGTTGCAAATGTATGTAACTTTAAAAAGTTTGTTCAAATAATTTTGAATGTGGTTAAACAGTGCGCGGTCAGTTGGACAGTCAAAGATTTTTTTTATTTGTATGGTGGCTTTAATTGTATCTTTTTAACTATCACAAGTAGGGCTGTGAAAATGATAAATGGGATTCAAATTCCATTCTTTTCCCTGCACGCAGAACTTGGGGGGGGGGTTTCAAGGACTAACTGAGGCACAGTGGCCTGGTTTCCCTCGGCCGGACCTGTGACTCACCTCGAGTCTTCTGGCTGGGGGTCAAGATGTAAATGACGTGCAGACCATTGTTGGCCTCAAACTGAATACCAAAAGCGACTTTGTTATATGCAAATCAACAAAGACTAACTTTATATTCTACTTGTCTCTCTTTTAAGCAACATTATACCTTTTTCATTCTTGTAAAATCCATGCATCATTTAGTGAGGAAATAGAGTATGCACGTTGATTAGGTGGTTTGTTAGGGCTTTACTCACCTCTCAGTTGTCCTGAGCTCCATGTACCCCATGGCCGTGAACGAGATAAGAGTTAGGAAGAGAATAGATGGAGCATGGCCAAGGTAAGAGATAAGCACTCTGTTGCTATATGCTTTGTTCTTAAAGGGACTCTAAGATTTGACCGTTTTTCATTACAGACAGCAGCAGGTTCTGCATTTACTGTACCATTGTCCATAGCTACAAACAACATGGCAGCCTCCAGCGAAGTGCCCCCCCCCCCTCCCCCCATGTAATATCAATTATTGATAACTACTATTATATTTAAAACATACTGTCGGTCGTTAAGAACACAGCAGGTAGTGCAAAAAGTACTGAGAAGTTGGGGATGCTATCAAAAGTTTAGAGGTAAATTGGGTTCACCTCTAAAGCTTATAGTGAACTTTAGATTTATCCTGGTTTCACCTAAAGGATCAATATCGCAAATGTTTTGGGAGTAGAGTATAATGATGAGAATTCGCAGTGCTCCTAAATTAGTAGTATTCCCAAAACTGTAAATACAGACATCCAAACACGGACATAAATGCATTATTTGTGTGCATATGATTGACTCAAAATATTTGGAAGGCATTGCAAGTTTGCTTGGCCACAGTCATTATTATCACTACTAGCTGCACATCAAAGAGAATAATTCTGTTTGAGCTAATACACAAACACTGGGCTGTGCTATCTGAGTAACTCAGCATGTGGCGAGGTTGTGTCGCACTGTGCCATTTTGATTTTTGTATTGTCTGTGCACACACGTGAGCGAACAGTCTGTCTTTCTGGTACATGGTGTATGCCCTGCACCTGTGGCCACGACTGTTCTCCTCAATTACACCTAACAAGGAACATTGATTCATCAATATTGGATTCACACTTTTCATCATTCTTGACACGTAGTTGCAGTGGTATTGTTCTGTCACTAATATGGGCTGTTGACAACTATCTCTAGGTGTCCCCTTTGTAGTTTGGGGCCATAAACTACTGCTTGGGTTGCCTGTCCTAATATGCTGTCCCTGCTGGTCAAACTGTATGTCTAATAATTTCAATGTATTTCCATGGACTAGTACTGACTTCGTACTCACTTTGTCATCACTAGTAAGATGATTCAGCCCACTTGTAAAAATGACTGCCTGTCCGTTCAGCGCTGTAACGAATCCTCAACTAATTTGAGTACCTTGGTTCAAAAAAAGCATTATTTTCTTGCTTATTCATACACACATCAGGAAAAAAAAAAACGTCAAGCAAACTGTATCAACAACTGTAGCAGGAAAACAGGCTGAAAACGTGATGAGAACGCCAACTTTAAAATAAACCGCAGTTCACCAGGCAATATAAGGACACCATGGCTAGGTATGCTTTTATTTTGAAGTTCTTCCTAGCAGTGTGTCGCGGTGTATCAACTTGACTAGTCTTTCTATTGCAACCATTGCTTCTGACTACTGATACAAACAACATAATGGTGACCTGAAATCCCATTCAATTGCCCATTCAGGGTGCTGGCAAACAATTTGATTATGCTGACGTTGACATACGGCACCTGTTTGTTGCCAGAATTTTCGATGACCAAATTTGGTCATTCATAATTAGAGAAATGTATTAAGTATTATTAAAATAAATTTATTATTTTGTCTTGTCGTGTATATAATAGTTATTTTTCACCAATGAATGAATTAATTTCCATTTTTATCCAAAATTCTTGATATTTGATTCAGATTTTCTGCATGATGTCTAAATAACAAAGGTTATTTTAATACCTTTGATATCCAGTTGCGACAATTCAGTCCACTAGTAGAACAACTAGGTGTCCTAGTTTTACTAGTCTTGTCTTTTCTACTTCAGTCTTGTCTTACACTGATGTATGACATTTCTGCACACTAGTATACTGTAGCATTCTTGTACGACAACTAAATCTTTATTATTATTATGTATTGTTATCATTACTAGAGGACAATTCACAGCAGTAGAAAATGCTCATGACAAGTAGTGGTTGTACCACTCCTACCTTCTGCTTCTGTATGACACTTAAGCAAACTAGAAGGACAACTTTGGCTATATGTTACAGGTAAGGCAAAACAAGTGGCGGGAACACTGGTGCCACTGGAAGTTTCCGGAAGGCTACTCTTGTATGGCATATGCCTGCTAGTTGGGGTTTGTATAATATTGTGATCTTTACAAAGGACAGCAACATACATTTTCCCGCACGATCAGGGCGGGCATCCCAAGATTCTCTCAATCTGGTCCAAGCGCTGGGTTGGAGGAAGCTGTTTACTCATTCTATCTCTCACTGCTGACGTCGGCGCACCGAACAATGTCATCCAATTTCCTGTTTTTCTCTGTAGAAGAAAGCCACTCTCCCAGAATGTATGGTACAGTGTGTATGTGTGCGTCTATGAGAGTGAGACTGAGATGAGGAGGAGAGGGATGAGGAAGAGGAGAAATATGAGGAGATCCATAGGACCGGATGCAAAGGGAGCAGGATATAGGGTCAGAGGGAACTCTGCTATGTAAATACAGCCAGTGGATTTAGTTAGGAGTGGGAGATGGTCTTGAGGAAATTTGGATGGTGGTTGGAGCAACTCGGCTGATCAGATGACATCACTAAAGGAAGAAATAGTACAAGTCAAGTCAAAATTTGAACTCCCAATCACAACACCTGTTATTCTAAGGTTGGTCTCGTGATGTTTGCAAGCTGAGACGCTATTGGTTGTTACCTGGTTCCTGAGCAACTGTGACTATATTTTCAGTCCACAACAAGTGACAAATGGCCGTGCGGACCCTGAGGTAGATTAAAAAAAGGTGGACCATATTATTGCAAAGAAAATATTTGGGTTGAGTTCCCCCTTTTAAAGACATTCGAAAGCAAAGCATTTCATGCCTTCTACCTAGAGAACCCTAAAAACTAATCTAACTTTGTAACAGTGTAACATGGTGTCCTTGTGATTAGTATGTCTGCCTCACACTCCATAAATTCTGCGTTGGAATCTCTGCTTATGTGGGTTCTCAGCAGGTACTCCACATTCCAAAAACATACGTTAGGTTCATTGAAGACTCTCAATTGACCTGTGGTGTGAATGTAAGTGTGAATGGTTGTTTGTCTGTAGTGACCGGTTCAGCGCATACTCACCTCTCACCCGAAGTTAGCTGGGATAGGTTGCAAATCACCTACAAGGCTGCGACTCAAGTGCTACAGAAGATGAATGGGTGGATTTTTTTCTTTTTTTTTAACCTGGTTTGGTATACTCTATGATTTGGGATCAATGATAATAGGGCATGTACAGTGTGTTTTCTTTTTCTTTATACCAGCACAAATGATTGGAATAGGTAAATTATTTTGTCTGCAGAGATGTTTGTTGTTGCACCAAGTTATAAAAATGGATATTCTTTTATTGTATGCCCTGACATATGAGTAACTTGACTTACCAGTTTTATGTGACAAGAGCCTTTGATCCTTTAATATCTTTGCTTTTGCAGTAAATAAATAAAATCACAGTGCTCATATTGTTGATCTTCAATGAAGGATAACAAATAGTCCTGTTTTGATATACTCATAGGGGTTGAGCTGTCTCAATTAGCAGTCCAACTGTCTATCTTTCTCAAAGGTGGCCACATAATAAAAAGAAAGAGCACAATGTTCAGTAAATTGATGCTGTCGTTAAAAATTGTTTAATAACTCTTAACTCAGTTTATTTATCTTTTTTTGGTCTTTATATACTGTATTTATTAAGCACAATGATGAGTTATGCTACCCCCCCAATCCAGTTACAGTACATAAACTCCTTGTCCACACAGTTATTTTTACTTAAGTACAAAGTGTAAAAGTGTAAGTACTTTTGCCTTGTCTTGTTTATAGTCACTTTGCAAAGCATATTAGCAACTTCTTACAGTTGAATTGTTCCTGCATCGGGCGCAAGCAAATGTCACGTCTCCCCCGTATCCCGCACAGTGTAGCATGGCACTCACTATGTTTGTGCCGCCTGCTCGCTGGCCCACATGCCCGCCCGCTCGGCGTTCGCTCACTTCCTGCGTCTTGTTTGTCTCTGCTTGAGTGCCAATGCGATGTTTACGGGATGCAAATGTTTGACTGATTCATTGCAATGTGCTGCACTACACACAGCATTTGTGTACACTGCGTTTGTGCGCAGTATGTGTGCGTCAGCGGGGATTAGTGGGGGCACATAGCAGCTGCAGTTGTAATGGTCATGTCAGTATGTGTTAGAGAGGGAAGTCTCATTGGATGGAGAAGGAGCACACGGCTAGGTCTCAGCTAGCTTGGGGCCCTGTGGCCAAACTCCTTACGTCAAGGCCTTAACCTCAGCTAATTCCCTAACAATCGGCATCAGAGGGGGGAAAAAACTGGATTTTGAGAGAGAGGGAGAGTTTGTCTTCCATCGGGGACATTTACCCAGCGGTTGCATGTGCAGGAGAGAATGTTCTGTTTCACATCTCCAGGAAAAATGAATGACTGGTTGGAATCTTTAGTCATAGTTCATAAAGATGATGGCCGAGTTATTTGTTCTGACACACATGGCCAATGTCATTGAAATCAAATGTGACAACAGGGAAAGTACAGTCTCTAATCTGACCTCTATAAGCACAACAAACAGCGTAACATGGTCTTGGCTGCACCAGGGATTTTGAATTTGAAACTATTGGTGACGTGACGACATTTGTTAGAAGGAAGATCCCATTTTGTTGTTTTGCAGTTAATAAATACTTGGTTGGCAAGATTGTAACATCAACCCCAGTGGAAATTAAGTACAAATTAAGTATGATGTATACATCATGTTGTGTTTTTAATAATGATGAATGAAATACAGTGGTGAAGGAGTGATGATACTAATATTATGTCTGCATATAACCTGCATTCACTACCATATTATATTTTGTATGATTCTCCCCCTCATGGATATGTATGCATGTATATGTATGTACAGTATATGGTACATACTTTTGTGCGTGTGTGTGTGTGTGTGTGTATGTGTGTGTGCGCATTTGTATATACATACAACAGCAAATATTTTCAAAGTTCACAGTTTTAATTCACTCATAGCAGTAAATTAATTAATTACTTCGCGAATATTGCAGAGGTATCAAGATAATCAGAATCAGAAATCTACAACCTCGCAGTAGTGTAACATATTACACACAAATAGTAATATTGTACTCGTTACAAATGAGAGTAATACAATGCGTTATAATGCATTTTTAGCCTGAAAGTGGTGTTGTCCCTAACTTGCAGACTGAACTTGAATTTGAATATCCATTTAACACTGAAATTGTGAAATGCATTAACTGTTTTTTCCTACACCATAAACGATGCATCACAACGCTGTGAAGCTAAGTAATAGAGTTAGTTAACAAAAGAGATAGGGTTTTGTGATCTGATAAGAATTAAATTAAATCACCAGTTGGAATGAAAATTCTTGGTGTAAACACTTCAATCAGAAAAAATTGATGACTCCATGCAATTTAATTCAGATTCCCAGGAGTAATATTTCTTTTGCCAAACTGAACAAACATCAGTAAAGTTTTCAGTTGTAATAATCAGGCTCTGTCTGGTTAAAGATGGTGACGCAATTGCAATTGGCAACATCCCACCAAAGCACAAGCTACTGTTTTAGTAAAAGTAATAAGCGGCTATAGAAATTGGATGGAAGGATGGATGGTAGAAACAGTCACAGCCATTGATCTCTGTGTTTCAAATGGCTAAAAAATGGCTGTCCTGATTAATGTAGCGGTGCTTGAGTGGCAGATTGGAATAGACGTCGCATGTAAACAAATTAGTATATCGCTTAACTCTAGTGCCGAATTCCTTGTCCTGTGTCAGATGCAAAAGTGGGCAATTGACAGAAATTATATTTACGAAATTGCCTTTTCTTATGCTGTATTACCTTGGTTTAGTGACTTTTAATGATCAGGAGGTCTTAGATAACAATCATCTTAAATGCTTTCCCTGCTTTCATTGTTTTGGTTCAATTCAGGATACCGTGACTTCCAATCAATCAACACTTTTAAGTGGGCAACATTTACAATATAAAAGAAAGAAGATTTAGCCAATTTGACAGAAAATTAAAGAAAACATACAGTACCCCCTACCACCACCATCACTCATGCTCACACATGGACATGGTGTCCGTTCATGAGTTGATCATGCGACCAGTGTTCTCATGTCCGTGAGGGATCAGATGATCACAGGGCGTCACTTTGATCACACAGCGTCATACTACTTGGACTACTTGACACCAACAAATGGTCCAGTGTCAGAATGACGTCAGCAGTGCTACACCGAGACCTAATCAGCTTTGTTCCCCCTTTGTTGAATCATTGAGTCGGCAAAAGGCTTACAGTTCAGCAAGAAATGATTTACGGCTGCCCGGCATGCTCTGAAATTCTTCTCTCTATTCTGCTCCACATGTGTAGATTGTTTACGGAGAAGAGGGATTCTAGTGGGATCGCCGTCCACGAGGGGTTTGGTTGCTATGGTTACTAACCCCTGAGCTGAGTTCCATTTAGCGGAAAGGAAGTGAAATTTGTTGCGAATAGAAAGATTGTGTTCTAATAGTGTTAAGTATATTGAATGAAAGTTTTTATTTGACAGTACAAAGCACTTCTATCATTTATATATCTGGTTGTCTATCAACTCGGGCTCTGTTTCACTATTTGTATACTGTAAGGGTTTTTTCCTTTTTTTTTTTTTTTACTTTTTTTTTTAGCTCAAGAGGTAGTGATGCAGCATTTTTGGTCATTATTCTGCATTTCCATCATATAAAGCTACAGTAAATGCTGTACAGTTAATCCTCGCATATTTGCAGTTTGGTCTTCATGCAGATCATTAACAAATGTTTCTGCAATTGGCTGACCTATTTTTCTGATGTGTACACTAATAGGCGGGTATCCCGGGCAAAAAAAGAAATTGCTCAAGCATTTTTTTCAAGCGAGGTACTGAAATTACTTAAGGACTCGTTTCAGCACTGTTTTATATATTGAAAACAAATGTTGAGCTTTGCTGCAATTTTGTGACATCTTGGTGCCAATGAATTATGATAAAGAAAATGAGGAGTTTTAATAACAGGGTTATTATAACATGTTCTGTAAAGTTGGATCCAAGGAACTATGTTGAAAAGTTAATATTATTAGGGCAAATGCACTGCCTTGCTGTCATACTGTCATCCTGTTGCCATAGAATTAACTACTGTATGTTGGTAAACCGATAAGCGTAATTCAGACAAAATTATTGATGTATGTTGTGGCATTTTGATGCTCAAGTACTATGCTGAAGTGAATTGAGGACCTTAATTTGAACTGGTTGAAAGTTTGTGGTTTAGTGACATCTTGTGGGAATTATAATGTGTCATTTAGAGTTTTAGTATTTGCAGCAGGGCTTGGCTCCTATCCCCCACTAATACTGTGGATTCACAGAACATGATATACCTGCTGCCTTTGTATATGTCACAATAAATCATGTAGTACAGTATGTGTGTGTGTATGTATAAAGTATACCATTGTCGTTGAGCCAAAAGCTCCTATGTCACGTTGTTGCAAATTTAAAAAAAAAAATCAAGATTTCTAAAGTGTTGAAAATTGCTTGCTAATTTTTACAATGCAATACTAATGTTTGAACAAATTTGCCATATTTGGTGTCTCCTTAGAAGTGAAGATTTTGGACGTATAGCAATGTTAAAATTAGCAAGCAATCTAAGGTTCATATAAATTGTTTTCTATCTAATGATCCTGTTTTCCTTGTTCTTTCAGACCACATTAACAGAGGTGCAATTTGGACCAATGAAGTTATTTAAAGACCCACTTCAGGTATTGTAAAATCACACTAAATGTCTGAATCACACTTAGAGTCTGTGATTGAATGTTGTTTAGTTTCCATAGATCAACTGAAGTGCCTTCATTAAACAAATGTTCATAACATTGAGGAGCTTTTGACAAAATTATAAAGGTAAAGCTGGCAACATTCTCAACATTAGTAGGTACTTTAAAAGCTCCTAAATTATCTGTACCTGTCAGTGTGAGTGTAAATAGTTGTTTGCGTGTGGCTCTTGCGATTGGCTAATGACCAGTTCAGCTAGGATAGGCGCGAGCTCCCTGTGCCCCTAATGAGGACAAGTGTTACAGAAACTGGATGTTTTGTATTCATTGATGCATTTATCTTTGTAGTTAAAACAGTGCATAGGTTCAAAGAAAGTGTAGGAGGGACCATTAATGGATGTATTGCGTACAGTGTAGCTTTTGGTCAGCTTGGCAACAAGACCATATAGCATATGATAATGAACATCATATTTTAGAGAAAAATAAACAGAGAATCAGATCAACTTTTTTGTGTGTGAATTTCACAATGTACAACCTCACTTGAGCAGTTGCAGTCTCTATAAATATGAGACAAACTCCTGATAGTCATTTTGATTGGTTCTGCTCTTTCTATAAAGTTCCATCTAGTTGGCAGTAGGCGGGGTGGGGACTACAAAAACATGTCCAACCTTGCACAAGTCAAAAGGACTTGACCCGACACATTCAAATTCATAAAATGAACCAATTTAGTGGAACTCAAAATGCTTATCGTTTCAGGATTATGGAGGATAAAGTCAAAATAGGTGCAATGAAAATAGGATTTAACCATATTCTATGATATTTCTGTGCTATAAAGCCTGTATGATGCAAAGTAATGAATTACACATCCTGTAATTTTAAATGGGAGTGCACAGAGTAGCTTTCAATGTCTGATGCGCTCCAGTTGGAAAACCAGAGATAGATAACCTCTTCCTGTTTTTGTCAGTCTCGGCTGATCTCTGCTCCTTCTCATCTTGTTGCTCAAACAATTTGGCTCGGGCCTTTTTTTTCCTATCGTTTTCATCTTGTCCATTCTTACACACACTCATACATTCGCCCTTAGGTTTTATTTTTGAATCCTTTCTGATGTTAGACATGAGTTTTTGTCAATTATGATTGCTTCATCATGTGTCCAATGTGAGTACACATTGGGGGGAAAAAAAAACTTATCTCAGCATATGTTGCACTGCTGCAGATGGAATGTTGACTGTTTCTATAAACTTCCCAACGTGGAATTGGTTCTAAATCTGCATGCGTACTGCTTGTCAGTGGTGATGCTTTTATGAGCGATGTGCTTTCTGGTACATGTAATGAAAATGTTCAGTTGTTAAATATGGTTTGCATTAGTAACACTCCTCTCAGGTTTAGGGCAGCCTGCCTTTTGGCTCCGAGTCGTGTTTTGTTACTTCAGACCTGAACCAATTGTTTGAATGAATCAAACTTGTCATAACATTCAACTTTGCACAAACAAAAGCGTCTCTATTTGTTTTCAATAAAGTCTGGTCTTTGTCCCCCTAACTTGATTTAACATGTGATGTAAAGTTGCGGAACAAGACTTTTCCCTCTCTGCATTGAGTCTGCTCCCCGCCAAGAGTTGGGGGTGACGTCTGTTTGAGAGCGTGACTCATGAATCCACTCTTAGTGCTGCACCGCTCTTGGAGGCGGGCCCAAATTGCTAGTCCACTGTGTATGCAACTAAGAGGGTCTATGCAAGTCTGCTTACTGAGGCCAGGTGAGGTCTTGATGCCAGTTTGGACACCTTTGTGATTCTGGGGAGGGGTCACAGTCGGCTGTTGAGCACCTTTTACTATTTGTCATTGATCATGGCAGACGGTAATCAAACATGTGACACATCTGCACAGTGAGAGCCAGAGTCAGTGCAAGAACATGTGATGGATTGTAGACTATGAAAAAAAAAAAAAACGTCAGTCCCTCCTACACATGAAATTTGTCAAGCTCTTTTACACATGCAGTTGAAGTTCATTTAAAACTGACCCATAAAACAAAAGAGAATTGTATATAATGAGAATCGTCTATAATGTATTCAAACAACATAGGCTGATAGCAAAATCAGATGAAAAAGGATTAAGAATTCTCAGAACTGTTAAGTTTTCATTCGGCTTTGATTCAGCTTTTGTGCGGTACAATTTATTTGGAAATTCAACTCGTTTTTTTAAGTTTCTCACAATTAAGATCAGTGTTAATGCTAATACTGTGCTTAAAGTTACAGTGGCTAAAGTAATGTTAAAAGATTCATAGTGTTTTTGTTGAATTTGTTGCATTACTCCATTTGAATGTTATTATTATTGATGGTAGTTGAAGAGCTTTTTTTGGGTGGTACTAAACAAAATTTAGACCCACTGACACAGGTGTTACAGTAATAGTAAACCTTTAAACAGCATGATTTTATCATGCATGGAACAACAACACATTCAACAAAAGAGAATTAAACATTGTGTATTTAAAAGCCCTGTATCCTGGCATTTTAAACATTTCACAGTTAACTGTAGGTGCGTAATAAGCAATGGCACCAGTCTTGCTTTTATGCAACTACTATAAATGGATAGCATACAGTACATAAAGATCAAAAGTTAAAATAATCGGATAATTTACTTTTGGCCATTATCGACCAATTAATCAGTCAGGCCCTAGTTAGCATACACTGTTGCACACCGGCATCAACACAACACCTCCTCATAATCCTGTTCAATTGTTAATTTAATTCACAACAAAATAGCAACTTCATCATGTTGTCATTGATTCAAATGTTAGAACATAATGAATCATCAATACTGTCTGAAGAAAATGCTTACTTACAGTCCAAGAGTCATTTATCCAAACAGCAAGACTCAGGATTTGCTGTTCAATGGGTGTTTCACATACGTGTGAAGGTGAGTCTGCCTCTCTGGCCCCAAATAAATACCAGAACATCGGTGGAAATCATGAGGAAAAACTTTATGAAAACCGGATGAACTCAAAGTATACTCGAACTCAAAGAGGAGAACGAAGTCACTGAGTGAGTCTGTGAATGTGCTGAGTCATCTATTGTCTTGCAGGTACTTTTAGTTTTTGCCAAAGAGGACAGTCAGAGTAATGGCTTCTGCTGGGCTTGTGAGAAGGCCAACTACAGGTGCAGCGTGGCGCGGACGCCCGAGTCGGCCCTCGAATGCTTCGCCGAGAAGCTTCACGACCTTGTCATCATTGACCACAGACATTCCAGACACTTTGACGCTGAAGCACTATGCCGGTAGGGCGCTCATATTTTTTTTTACTTGGGCAATTAACAACTCACATGTACAGTATACCTACAGGACAGCATGACTTAATAATTTGTTGAGAACAAGGGGTAGGACTAGAGTTTTGTACTCTTTGTTTATTTTGATTAGGTTTGTGTTTCCATATTGAATAAGTCGAATCAATCAATTATACACGAAGTATTACGTTTTTACTGCTGTCAATGGCTAAATAAGTTCTGTATATCTTTATGATAACATAAGTGGTCATTTTAGCAATTACGTACTGTAATCGTGCTGTGCTGTACTTGACCTACCACTTGAATTTATTCAATTTAGTCGTATATATCAAAAGAGTTCTCCTGTTAAACTGACATAAATCGATCTCAGTGCCCCAGAACCATGTTAAAAAAACAACAAGGTTGTTTTGAAAAATATAAATGCTTAAGATGGCATAGTGGCGTTGACCCTGTCAAAGAGATAAACATATCTTTTATTGTAATTTTCAGCATGTGCACATATAGAACTGCTCTGCTCTACTGATGTGATACATGATAAAACCTCGCTTTGATGCAAAGTAAATCTTTAATTCATCGGTCTTTGTCTTTCTGGTAGGATTGGAAGTTTTGTTTTTGATGTGATTCCATAAAATACATTTGTATGCATTTAACAGCAGTGGCAAATTTTCTCAAATGCTGTACCTAACAGTGTTGGGCAAGTTACTTCAAAACTGTAATGCATTATTTATTACTCATTACTGTCATTTCAAAGTAATTAGTTACATTAAAATATCATCCATCCACTGTATTAGAAATCTAATTCATCACACTACTATCGCATTACTTTTATATTACATTCACAACCATAACTGAAAATATGGATTTTCCATTCTAAATGTAGCTCATTATACTCATTACACATCCAGTGAAAGGTTGGCCAAAGCATAAAAACGGTACAAATCTGTATTGAATTGTAAACCTTTAAAGACAAAATACAAAATCTTTTTTTGGAATTTAATCCCTTTATTACCTAGCTTCACTGCATTGTGATGCATTGTTAATGCTATAGGAAAAAACTGAATGCATTTCACAATTTCAGTGTTAAATGGATATTCAAATTCAAGTTCAGTCAGTAAGTTAGGGACAACACCACTTTCAGGCTAAAAATGCATTGTAACGCATTGTATTACTCTCATTTGTAACGAGTACAATATTACTATTTGTGTGTAATATGTTACACCACTGCGTAACAGCAAAAAGTAATTAATTACAATAATTGCATTTCTTTTGCTATGCATGACTCCCAACACTGGTACATAAGTACCAGTACGGAAACATTCGATAAAAACAATGTTAAAAGTAGAACCAAGAAAGTACAGATACCCGAAAAATCAACATGAGTACAGTTACTTACTGAGGTCCAATCTCGGAATCCCCACTTCAGGCTCTTTTTTAATATCAGGTTAACGGGAGGTGTAAAATACATGAGAAATGAGCCGTGTCGACCCATGCCACTTTTCTATATTTAGCATGCGCCCAAACCAAAAGCACATTTACAAACATTCATTTGGCTTGCCCGCCATGTATGTTAACCCCATTCATTTTGGCCGCTCCATATGTTCAGTGTACACGCTCGGGCTCAGGCGGGGGAACTAAAGGGCCTTTATGACCACTGGCTGGGGGAAACCACAGGCGGATGAGTGGCCCTGTACACTGCATTCTTTCAGAGGCCTTGGCCTGCTCGCAGCACTCCATCATTGGAGCTGCCCGGGAGAATCGGAGCGTGAAAAACTGAAAAATACATTGATTTGATGCCACGGGCTTTTCCGACAGTCCGCTAGCTGGCTAAAGGGCTCTCTGTGTTTACATTCAGGTCAATGAGAGCGGTCAGCTCTTCAGAAAACACTGTGATAGTCGCCGTTGTGAAGAGGTAAGGACAAACTCACTGACCCCTGCTCAATAGCCACATTTTCACCAGGCTCTTCACCTCAGCAATGTTTGGCACAGCTTGCAACTGTAAACCCTGGTTTGAGTGACCATTGTGAAGTGTGGGGATGACAATCATCAAAACAGTTCATTCGCTCTGTCAAAGTACCGAGCAAAAGTAGAAAGTTACTGTATAATTAAAATTATAACAAATAAAGTAGCCTTTGTTTACTCCCAATGCATTGCAATAGGTGTCAATTATATGCTGATTTTCACTATTAACAAGCCAGCCTGATATCTATTACTTTCAAACAGCAGAGGTCAACAGTAAATATATCATTAATTCTTGTCTTATGTGCCTGTGTTACTAGTAGTTGAATCTTATTCAACACATTTATGTCTAATTTATGTTGCACTAAATATTTTTTAGTAAAGTGAATGTGGATTTTTCATTATTTGCTGGCCAGCCTTGTTTCTATCCCTTGTGAATAACCATGGTCACAAGTATTCAATTGTTGAGATACATTTAAAATAGTTTTTCACAATTTTAGTTTCACAGAATTTTTTTTTTAAATCCAGTTCTGATGTGCAGTTAACATGAACCATTTAAATTGGTCATTAACACTCTTTGTGGTGTGTTGATTACCTTTTCACCTCACGGGAACATGGAAAAAAAAGGGAATTGCATAAAAGGAAAGTCTACAACAAAAGTATGAGTAATGTTGGTCAGAGTTAGCAAAATTTTACTAGTCTTCTTTGCATGGACCTGGTAGCTAGATAGATTGATGTAATGACTTTTTCACTTGGGGGTGTACCATCTTTTGTTGCCAGAACTTCAGACATTAATGGCTGTATGAGATATTTCGATGCAAGGAAAAATATTCACTTTTTTTACACGCTGTATACTGACTACTACTTCAAATTGTAGCAAAATATACGTTTTTCAAATTTAGTCTCATGAAAAGACATGAAAGATTATATCACTGTTGCGCAATATACTGTACTATTTGTGACTTTTTTTTGGGGGGTGGAGAGCTGTGAGATTTTTTTCATCGTAAGTGAAGCGTCTTGGCCCAATAACTGTCGGGAAGCAAATTTGTCAGACTGCTGCTCATGTGCTGTCATATTCTGTTTTTAAGGCCAGACAGGGAGGAAGCCTCTGTGATGCCTCTGATCAACGCTGGCTTTAATAGGGTGAGAGGCACTATGTGTAGGTGTGTGTGTGTGTGTGTGTGTGTGTGTATATGTCCTCTACCTATATTTGTATTACTCTTATGAAATATTTTCAGACCCCTTCTGTCAACACTATACATAAGGCTGGTATATAGATGGTAAATCTTTGTTTGCTCAGGAGACATGTGTAGAGGTTCCGGTATTAGAATCTCAACACATGACTTTGTGGTGTAAACTGTGCAATCGCATATACAGTGACAATACCATGTATCCTATTTAAAAATGGAACTTCAGTCATCTTACTGGTCATATTTTGTGCCGTTGATCGCCAACCCTTAGAGATATGTGGAGAATGCCAATATGATGGCCTGCTATAATGAGCTGCTGCAGCTGGAGCATGGAGAGGTGCTCGCACAGTTCAAATTGAGGTGAGTTGCGCAACTTTTTATTTATCTTTTACTTGTTTTACACAAAACTACATTTTGGTGTGGTTACAAATATCTTATAGACTATGCTAAAATGTAAGGGATCTTATTATGTTGGGCCAAATTTCAGGCTGAGTCAACAATTCACCGCAAGCTTTACAGGCGACCTAAATTTGACTTGTAAACTTTTGAATGCAACGCTGTTCAGTGGTTCGGGACTTTTGCGCAACTTGATGTTTTTTAACAAGGCGTGCAATAGGAGCAGCAGAATTGTGGAAAGATGTCTTGGTGTGATAAACAAATGAGAGTATTGGAAACATGAGTGTCTAGCCTAATATCTAGTTAGATAGCATTAAAAAGCATTTTGGGTTATTACACTGTTTTTCCCTCTAAGATGCTGAAACATTTTGTTTTTTTTAAATAAATGTATGTATGGTAAGAGTGAACAATTATTTTCTCCTGTCACATCTACAAGGGCCGGAAATGCTATTTTCACAGCACTAGAGCAAAGTCAAGAGGCCATTGAGATCACTTCTGAAGATCAAGTCATTCAGGTGAGTTTTCGTTTTCACTTTGTTGCGATTGATTGAGCGCTCACCCTCACTGGCTCAAAAGCATTAGCTTCTGTCCCTTTGTTTATTTGTGTTATTTGTAAGAAATCTTACTAGAACTATGAAATGGATGACATTACGGATTATCAGTCTCACGCAGTACGGTGGAAGAGTGTTTAGAACGTCTGCGTCACAGTTAAGAGACTGAGTTCAATTCCAGCTCTCTCTGGCATTCCTTTGTGGAGTTTGTATGTTATCCCCGTGTCTACGTCTGTTCTCTCCGGGCACTTGGGCTTCCTTCCACATGCCAAAAACATGCATAGCACATGTATTGGACACTAAATTGTCCAGAGCTGTGATTGGGTCAGTGAATGGTTGTTCGTCCCTGTGTTCCCTGCATTTGGTTGGCAAGTCAGCTGGGAGAGGCATCAGCAACCCAGCGACCCTAGTGAGAATAAACAGCTCTAGAAAATGGATGGATGGATTATTAGTCACATTAATTATGAAAAAGTTTGGAACTTATTTACCTTGCTCTCATGTTTTAATGCTACAAAAAAACTGTCATTTGAATTGGGGTGTGTATGGTTTTTATTTCCACTGTGCTGTCATTTCTTTCATTTAAAGCTACCTTAGAGACATCCTTTCAATAAAAAAGTGCAGACATATCGCTAGCTAATTATTATTTCTTATCATATGTGCTGTTTCAACCCGTATCATACATATTATAATCGTCGCCTTCATTTACGCAATTCCTACAGTCATTGGACTTTTAATATTCTTGCATTGAAATACAAAAAAAAAACGTGTCTATATTGAGGTAATGAATTATTAAAATTTTCTTGCAAAATTTTTCCTTGATAAAGCCTCACTCTGAATTTTCCTTCACAGTATGTGAATCCTGCTTATGAGTCCATTATGGGCTACCAAGAAGGTGAGCTCATAGGGAAGGAAATAATAGAAGTGCCTAAAAGTGAGAAGAATAAGCCTGATCTCCTTGAATCAATAAACTCCTGCATCCGGAAAGGGAAGGTAATAAGCATCTAATCATGCGTACTTGGCATTGTGTGTTTAGTTATGGTGTTAAAATTCTAGTTATGAGAGAGTTGTTATGTACCGTATCATTAAAGAATTGGCAGACAATTAAAGCATTAACATGTGAAAAAAAAATCTTTTATGAATTCAAGAAAAACATTTAATACTGTAAACCTCATGAACACATTTCATGACTTGTTTAATGGTCATATCACGTCTTTGCTGTTTACCTGTACACCTAAAATACATTATAAAATAGCGCCAAATAAATCCTGTACCATGAAATAGCCATTTTTTTCATTTGAATACTAGTTTGACTAGTATGTGGTTATCTATACAGTTACACAATAGTTATACAAGATTATTTTCTGTTTATTCGGTGCAATTGTGTCTGGCGCAATTTCTGACGAGTCATCTTTTTCCCGTGTTAGTTACAACCAGAACGTGATCAATTTATTTAAAATGTATTTAAAATGTTTACATTCATTTGATCTGTTACTTGATTTGGACATTAGTCATAGAGGGGAAGGCACATGATAGATGACAAACAACATTAGGGGGTGCTTAAGAGATATTTCCTCATTTATATCAAATTTAGGAATCATTTTTTTTTAATAGCGACAGTCAAATCTGAGAGGGTCTGAAAATGTATAGCAATTCAAGAATGAGCGCTTCAATGTTGTGTGATTGCTGTTATATTTTGAGAAATGTCACCATACACGCCATCAGCGTGCGCAGTCATTCTGCACAACAGCCCATGCAGTTGCTGTCTTTCATGTAGCCAGCAACTGATGGCTGTGCTGTAATCTTACTACACAGAGCGCAAAGGTCAGTCTCAGACCCGCAAACAGCAGGAAGGCTCTTTTTATGCTACGGCAGAAGGAAGCGTAGGGTGGACATGAAACAGGCCTTCTGGACTCCAGCCACCATTTAACCTAGCTGCATTAAAGACATTGCCGTCCTATAGTTATTGACTACAGGACAGCCATGATCGTGTGAATAAATTCATGGTATTGACGCTCAATTTCCAGAAATTATTCTCCACCTAAGTTGCAATGATATCATATATCGATCGTATTGTTTATTTTTCTGACTTGAGCTCTTCTCATTGTTTCTATCCTTGGGGTTTCATGTTTTCTAGGAGTGGCAGGGGATTTATTATGCCAAAAAGAAAAATGGAGACAGCATCCAGCAAAATGTGAAGATCACACCTGTAATTGGACAGGGAGGGTGAGTGACAACACGCTAAGTAGAGAATCGCTCTTAATAAATGACTTTACAGTGAACCCCTGTTTATCGGAGGAATATGTTTCAGTCGTATCCGCAATAGGGGAAAATTTGCGGGATAGACCACCTAAGGAAGCACAATTTTTAAACAAACAAACTTTTTAAAACATTTTGAAGCATTCCTAAGTGCCTGCTTTCCCCATTATCTTACAAAAATGCAATTTTGAATCAAAATGTTTGTTTGTCACTCCTTTTTGCTTTGCTATAAAAGAAACATCAAGCAAATTCAGGGAATAGTTTGCTTAATAATTCACTGGTAAAGTTAATATTTGGTCTGTAATTAATTCGATAACTTCATTTTTGTTCAGGTATTATTCATCACTTAATAACTTTTGATTCAATAAATAACTTTAAAAGTGCATTTTTGCCACTTCCTGTCACCTAAAAATGAAATCTTCATTTAATGGTCATCCACAAATTAAGTCAGATTTACCTATAAAACGCCAATTCACAAGAGGAGTATCTCAAAGACGTGAACATGGTGACGGAGTCAAGGAAAATCTCCCTCTAAGGAGGAAGCCTCGAACAGACCACAAGCCCCGTGGGGCGACTGTCTGTCTTGGTGGATTGGGTTGAGATGGAGAGACCGAGTAGATGAAGAGAGAAAACAAGGTAGAAGGGTTAAGCAACTGGACAGGGACCAAAGAGCAATGAACACAACAACAGCCATATAAACAACAGTTGAGCCTACTTCAAATAAATAAATGCTGCTTTAACGCATATGGAACAACAGAGCATATCATACTCACGCATTAGAAATCCATTGCTTAAAAATCTGACATGGTGCAGGGACACGATAAACCGGGGAACAGCTGTATATCATTTATGTTGCTTTGTATACCTTATGTACTAAAAACAAGCTTTTGCAATTTGCAGAAAAATAAGACACTACGTGTCTATCAACAGGCCTTTAAATGATAATAATAAGGTGAGATGAGATTGCAGTTCTGCCGAGTAGTTCATGAATAAAAGTACCTGATGTACCAATTTGTTTTTCCGTGTGCCCATACAGACAGATAAATCAAGCGAACGAGTGCAAGCCGAGTCACAAACAGGTAATGCTGTATTTTCATGAGATTCTCCCTGCTGCATGAAAATGATGACTTATCCGTTTGACCTCTTTCAGCTCCCGAAGTGCTTATGTGCCTTATGACTTTTTGTGAAAATTTAAAAGACCGTAGGGTTGTGCAGATTTCAATGTTTGAGGCCCTCTCCCAGAGGCAATTATCAGCAATTAGTGTGGGATGTTCTTTCCGTGACAACATTGTCCGAATTTTGTTTGTCAGCAGGAAACGCTACGGTGACCTCCATTGTTATGGATTAATATCGAAAAAAAAAAAAAAAGTTTTCCTTTTGCATTGATTTGAGCAGGGCCCACACAGTTGAATCATTCTGTCAAGATTCAATTGGGGGGGGGGTTGTCATTTCCTTTCATGTTCTATGCTAGTCATAATCAGTGAATGTATCAAATGATGTCATGGCTATAAAATAACAGCTTAGAAGAGTTCATGCCGCTCTCACACTATGTTCATATGCCAAGAACACACACACCACCCACACCATTACGTTAGCAACACTTGTCTTGTGTTTGTACTGTAAATTGTAATATACAAAAAATAGAAAAGTATCAAATGTGATGAGCTCAATTGTTATTCTTTTATTTGCCAGGACTGGTAATAAACAATATGTGTAGATGCATTATTTTTCATACAAGTGTGGCGACCTCTTGCTTCTGTCTGAAACACGCGACATACAAATGACAAAATGAATAAATAAAATGAAAAAGGGCATATTTAAGATAGTTGAAGCTAAAACATTTTATTTCAAGTCGCAAGGTTTCTTCCTTGTCCTTACAACTGCACATTTACAAGACAACAAAGTCTCACTTAGCAGGTCAAACAGAACAAGAAACATACAAAGACAATGAGCAACAGAGGGAGACAGGATTTAAAGGCCTGTCAGTCGTCCCTAAGAAACGCCCCGAGATCTTAGATGAGAAACGAAAAACCCAAGGGGTAAGGGAGGAAGGAAAACAAGACTCGGGCCATGTCCCCAATGATTTATTTGATGTCAAAGGTGGTTTGTTGGATGATTGTTCGAGAAGTCAAAATCTTTTTCATGTTTAGGATTGTAGTAGGGGCAGCATTATTTTTGCTTACGTGTAAGTTCAGGTGCATTAAAAAAGCATGTAAATATAAATTTTGAGGTTGGCTGTAAATATGGGAGTATGGAATTTTCTGTAGACTTGTGAATGTCATGAAATCCAGTGGTTAAAAAAAATGCACTCTTTATATGAGAAGTGAAAGTGTGGATTTTACCAATAATGTGCAGGACACCTGGCAAAAAAGATTCCAATGGGCCGCCTCAGTCAACCCCATCTTTTTAGAGTGCAGGTTGGGGTGGTGTGCTTCGAATGTTTGTTTGAGCATGTGTTCTCAAGACTCAATTCTCTTCTCCCTAGACATCCAATCCAGTAAGCACAAAGACCGGAGGAAAGGCTCTCTGGATGTCAGATCTACAACATCTCGTGGGAGCGACGGTGAGAGTGACGGATGGAAACTAACACACTTATGAAACCTTCCCAGTTGTCTTTTTGTGTGTTTATTAGTCCCGCATAAACATTCTGGTACTCATTAGAAAGCAAGGACGGGAAGAATCATAAAAGTTGGTAACATGATGATTAAAATTTGTTTGTTTGTTTGTTTGTTTTGTCAGGAAGCTCACAGCGAAGGCACTCCTCAATGGCCCGAATCCACTCCATGACGATAGAGGCTCCTATCACTAAGGTGGGGCCTCAGACTCGGTCATATGATCACCAGTGTGTGCAGACGCTTGGAATCTCATGACAACGCTGTGATTATAAAAACCACCGCCGCCGCCATGAGCCCTTTTTGTACATCCACCAAAAATAGATCATTTTCTAGAGGCCATGGAAGCATGTCAAAAAGGGGATAGTGATAGAATGCCCCATTTCATGCACAAGAAAGCATACCGCACCAGGCTGACCTGCTCTATCTGTGCTTGATGTCATCTGAAGGATGGAAGGAAAGGAAAAAGTCCCCAGGGATGGGTCATATGACATGCAACAGTTTTCTCCTGGATCATTTGACTGTGTAGGCAGTCCATGTGGGTGTCATCCTCTCCAGAATGAAGGACAGTTAGATATTAGCCTACTCCTGTGCGTGGGCGCACGGGTGCGCAGGCGGCCGTAGCCGTACCATAGAAAACCAAAAGAAGATTAAAATCTTCCACTGGTTTCCTTTAAACAGTTATCCATGAGGCCAGGATGATTCATTTCCTTATAGACACTTAATAATTCACACTTCCATCTTTTGTTCTCAAATTCATGTCTGACAATTCATGTTATTTCTCCAACTTCAAAGGTTTTTCCATTTTTTTTGTTTTGTTTTGTTTTCTGTTATGAGACACAATTTCAGTTCCACAGCCGTTCAAGTGAAGTGGGGGGGGGGGGGGGGGGGGGGGGGGGTGACAGTGGCCTACAGTGGCCAATGCACCTTTTTCATTTATTAAACAGGCCCACAAATACAAAATGGATACACTTGCACGCAACATGGATAAATGATCACGAACTAACCCAATAGTAACTTGCCAACTGAAATTGGAGTCATAGCTACTGATGTCCCTACATATAAGTCATGCCAATTAAAGGCACAGCAGCACATGAGTATTTTAGTTTTTGTTTCTGACTTTCAGCTCAATTATAAATCAGTTCGTCTTTATTATTTTTAATTTTTTCAAAAAATATTTTTTACAATACAATTCTATTTTTCTTTATTAAATGGAAGCGATAAAGGGAATTTCAATTCATTTTTGTGACCGTCGCTGTATTTCATCTTCTAGGTCATCAACATCATTAATGCAGCACAGGAAAGCAGCCCCATGCCTGTGGCAGAGGCTTTGGATCGGGTACTGGAGATTCTAAGGACCACAGAGCTCTACTCTCCACAGTTGGGCACAAAGGACGAAGACCCCCATACCAATGACCTTGTTGGAGGCCTGATGACTGTACGCACTTGCTTTTCTAGACCTAGCAACGCCCAAATTGCAAATACTCTTCCTTCCAAACTAAAAATATTACATCTTATACAGAATTGCTATGACTGCATGGTACATTATGCTAACGAAGATAACTTACAGTTACTTATTACAAAACGACCAATGCCAGAAAATGTCTGACTAAAGTAGAACTATTTGATGTTCCTCAGCAAAACTAGGAGTTACTAGTGACCTATTCAGGGTATATTCCTGCATAGTGGGTGTTAAATTGGGAACTAACGAATTGAATGCACGCACCAAAACATCCATCCAGGCACTCGCCCATCCCTACTATTAGTTAGTCCACATGCATGGATGTTATTACAAATTACTGACCAATTTAAAGTGCTTGCTAACTTGGTAATGAACAAGTAACACTTATGAAATTGCTTAAAAGCCATTGTTCAGACATCTTGATCAATTATTTTTATTTGTCAGTCCCCATAAGGATTTTTACCTTTTAAGAACTTGAGATTAATCTGTGTCAAAAGTGTTGAAAATGGCTTGTTCTTTTTGACTATGCCATGTTCACGGCTCAACAAACATTCCAGGATGCTTTTTTTTTTTTTTTTCCTGAAACTTTTTGGTGGTACCCGCCCGACGCCGAGGATTTGCTAGAAATGACTGATTTTCCTACAGTATCATATCTGCGAACTGCTCATCCTGTGAACGGGGATCAGGTGGTTCTTGTTCTCCTCCTGTTCCTTTTCCTCTGGTCTGATGTCCTTTCATTTTCTAACGTACTGTATGCACAGTGGGGAGAAGAAAACTGGCAGGGATTGAAAATGAGAATTGAAAAAATATTCTTAATAGATAATCAAGCATGACTACAAGTCAGACCCGGAGCCCCAAATTGACATCCTAAATACATTTCGTTTTTGATTCTGGCATTTCAAAATTGATTAAATGAGGAAAAAACAGTCAGCAAATGCCATTACCAAGCAGAAATGGTGAAGTTCGGAAGTCGGCCGAGTGCCAAGTTGGCAGTCTTGGCAACAACCCCACAGGAAGTGTTAGATTGTCTTTTGTGCTCCTGGAGGCTGAAGAGAAAAGCCCGCCCTCGCTTCCACCCACCAAATCCTCCCCCTCCTTTCTCTCTGTCCCTGCACAGCAACGCTCACATGTACCTCTTTGCTCTCGCTCGTGCAGGCTTAGAAACATCCTGTTCTTCTTTGGATCAGATGAATAAGCATGACTTTACTCAGCAATGTACAATGTGGATTCATAAGGGGATGGGAGGGGTTACACACACATTTCACCCACCATGGAAAAAATGTTTTCTGTGAAAGGGGCTGATAAAACTGGTTGTAATTCATGACCATGAATGGATGGATTATTCATATATTTATGGGCGGTTTCATTAGAATATGGGATGTGCGCTGCCATTTCATCTATGGGCCGTGTTGCAGCGTGACTGAACTCAAAGGACCTGGCGAACATTTCAAGAGGAGTTGTCATGTTTCTGATGAAAATGTCTTAAAATAGCTTGTGTGTACAGAGGCCGTGCCACCATGAGACAATGCTCAGGTCAAAGATGAGCTAGACTCCTCTTCCTTTTTTTCCTTGTCATGTAAACATTTCGACCGGTAACACATACGCCTAAAATATACATACTATATATCCAAATGCCTTTTAATAACATAGCTGAATGAGACATGCTGAAAGCATTCACTTGTTGTTTTACTTTTATTATTATTATTATTATTATTATCATTATTAATGTCAGAGGTGGGCGTTAGGGTAGACCTTCTGTCAGATGTCTGTCAGTCTGACACTCACCTTTTGCCGACAGAAATACAACCCAACCGTTTTGCCTTTTTGTTTGTGCTGTTGCTTGCTTCCATTGATTAAAATATGGAATCACTTGGCACGGTCAGTACAATACGGCTAGGTGCTAGCACACTGCAGTCTGAAGTGACCCATTTCTGATTTTCTTGCCCCTATGCGAGTTGTATCTGATCTTTTAATGGCAGTGTGAATGACTGATTCTTTTTCAAAGGCCATTCAGGTCACTTGGGTATATGGTCCTAAATCCAATCCAATAGCCAATCTTTTGTCATCAGACTTCAGTCTGAAAGGCCAGGTTACATTCCTCCGACTCACACTCAACAAGTGACAAATGCCACAATTCTGCACTCAAAAGATGCACGCAGATTGGAAAAAAATCAAAACAACAAAGATATCCTGGCTCCGGAATGACAGCCATCGGTACTTCCGTAAACACCAACGTTAAGTATGCCAGCTGTGTGTGATGTCGCAATGTCCTCTATGTACATGCAGGACAGGTTTAGGCCATTTAGCGTTCAGACACAGGTCACTATTTGGAAATGTGAACAAACTCACCAAAAAATCGTATTTCACAATAATTGTCGAGATTGAGCATTAAATAGTGTGAACCTAGCCTAAGTGGCTAACGATGCACAGTTAAGCGTGTGAACTGAGTCAGTTCAGTTCACTACTTTCACGGTAAGAAGCCTACCAGTCTCCTGTGGTGTGAACATCAAGCAATACAATAACGCCATAAAAATAGCTTGTTCACCCGAATGTGGAACAGTTACAGCTTGTTGTCTAAGATGTGATATTGATTACATTATAGCATGCTTGTAAGTAATCTAAATATATCAAATGTTCTTTTGAGCATCGGTTTAGTTAAAGAGTGAAAAGGTGTTACAGGAATTAGAATCATTTTTCCTAGAGTACATGCTGACTCAATGACCTTTTTATTGTTTGCAGGATGGTTTGCGCAGATTGTCAGGAAACGAATACATCTTTTCCACAAAACGTGAGTTGCAATATGTTTGGAATGACGTGATTTAGAGGCGGGGTCATTTGATTTGGCGTTTTTTTTTTTTGTGAAAGACACGAGCAATCAGTCTTTTTTTCTTGCATTTTGTCACTTAGAGCCCCATCACATCCCCAGTCATCTGGCCACCCCTCTTTCCCTAAACGACATCCCACCTCGTATTGCTCAGACCATGGAGAGTGAAGACTCTTGGGACTTTGACATTTTCAACTTAGAAGCTGCAACCATGAAACGGTGAGGCAATTGTTTTCAATTCTGACCTTGTCTAATACAGAGAAGTCCTCAAATACTGCCCTTCTGGGTTTCCTCCTTCCAGGCCTTTGACCTTCCTGGGTTTAAAAATATTCTCCCGCTTTGGGGTTTGTGAGTACCTCAACTGCCCCGAGGCCACTTTGCGCTCCTGGCTGCAAGTGATTGAAGCCAACTACCACTCCAGTAACTCCTACCACAACTCTTCCCATGCGGCCGATGTTCTGCACGCCACTGCATATTTTCTGTGCAAGGAAAGAGTCAAGGTAAATTCTCAAATGTGTGTGTGTGAGTGTAAAAAATATGTATGTGTGTGTCAGTGTGCATTTGTTACACTCGCATGTTCACTTTTACTTTTAGAGCAGCTGGGTGGATTTCCTCCAATACAACATCCTGTTCATACTTCCTCTGCTTTTCATGTGGCTTGCTGTAACAGCAAAGCTTAGATCCCATTGATGAGGTGGCCGCCCTGATCGCTGCCACAGTCCATGATGTGGACCACCCGGGCCGCACCAACAGCTTCCTATGCAACGCGGGAAGCGAGTTGGCCATCCTTTACAATGACACCGCTGTGTTGGAAAGCCACCACGCAGCTCTCGCCTTCCAGATCACAACCCGAGATGATAAGTGCAACATATTTAAGAACATTGAAAGGTACATGAGAACACGCTACACAACATTAGTGAAGTGATCACAATAATGAGATTGAAATGTAAATAATATCACTGGCGGTTCTTTGCCTCATTCTATTGCTTGTGATTTGGCCACTAGAGGCAGTATAGTACACTGCCAAATCACAGCTAGTCACTAGCTCTTGAATAGCACTTTTGTTTGTTAGCACTAGACAACACAAACTTTTAAGGTAAAGCCCTGTGGTTGTTTAAATGTTGAACTTGAAATTCTAGCTTTAGGTTGACAGTAAACTTCAACTTTGAGTGGCATTAAACACCTGGATGAATTGTAACTAAACGCTCCAGTTATAGCTTATATTGTACTTGGTAGTATTAAATACTAGTTTGTTTCATTTTTCACCCTCCATAACTGTGTACACCTCGTGTGTACAAAATTTGAAGCGTTCCAATATTTTACAAAATCACAGAATCACACTTTACATCCACCTATCCTCACAAGTAACTCACAATGAGATTTTTTTGGGTGTGTTGCTGTTATCTTTTAAATTCGTAAGGCTGTCAAGCGATTATATTTTTTAAATAATTAATGGTAACATTTTCACACAGTTTTTTAAATCATTTTTAATCATATTTTCTCCGAAGTTTGTTACAGATATTTACCTGTGTAAAGTTAATCATAAAATTAAGGTAAAAAATATACTAGTATGGTGGTTGAACTTCGTTTTGCAAAGTCTGATTTTAAACTAAAACTATGTGAACGCCCATCTATGTCAATTGCTTTGCTTGTGACATTAAGTCATTTGTCTATTTTATGTCTATTTATTTTTTACATTTTAAAGTTTTTTTTTAAATTTATCTCTTTAACTCTCAGCTCTGGGATAGAGTGATTAGCACATCCACCTCACTGTTCAGAGACCTTAGTTCGAATCCAGCTTGCTGCAACCTTTAAGTGTAGAATTTGCATGTTCTCCCTGAGCCCACGTGGTTTCTCTCCAGGCACTGATTTCCTCCCATATTCCAAAAACACGTATGGCAGGTGTCTTAAACACTCTAAATTGTCCTCAAGTGTGATCGAGTGCGTGCCTGGTTGTTCGTCTCTGTGTGCCAATCGATTGGCTGGCAAATCGTCGAGAGTGTCCCCCGCCTACTGCCCGAAGACTGCTGGGATAGGCACCAGCTAGCTAGCGACCCTAGTGAGGATAAGCGGGTACAGATGATGGATGACTAATTTAAGGGTCACTATTTGAGCATAGAACCAAAGTACAGTATTTGTAGGAGACAATTAGGGGATCAGATCATTATGTTCTCCATAATGTGAAAAATGTGTTGCTTCAGGAGTCTGCATCAAAATGTTTGCTAAATATAGATCATAAATTCTTTAACCCATGAGAATCATATGTTTTTATAATGAGGCAAATAGTATTCTTTGTGACTTCAAGTACAATGCACTTTGAATTTTGTTCCGTTTATTTAAAAAATGGTAAATTTAGGGCTTCAAATTTAAGTCGAGCTGTTAAATCAATAGTAAATGTTAAATTAATAGTATGGGTGATTGAAATCTATTTAGTATTCTGTTCACATTTTTCAAACAATACCAGCATCACATTATGAAAGTGTTGTATATTTGTTAACATAATTGGGATTTAATGTGTTTCAAGTCAAAGCTGAATAGCTCACATGCACGGTTCCCCAGTGAGAGGGGCAAGGAGGGTGTGAACAAAGCATCCATTCATTGCTGCTGTCACTGGATTGCCCACTTTCTGTGTTATTTACCAATCTGTGCTCTCCCTATCTCCAGGAATGAGTATCGAACACTACGACAGGCAATCATTGACATGGTGCTTGCCACCGAAATGACCAAACACTTTGAGCACGTCAATAAATTTGTCAACAGCATCAACAAGCCGCTGGCTGCTCTGGAGGAGAATGGGGTAAGAGGAACTCACTAGTTGTAAAAAAAAAAAAAAAAAAAAAATGCAATTTAAAAAATAGAGGTTCATCTGATTTGTAATCTGGTGTTGCCATGGACACATATCTGTGCAAGGAGAGAATTTTACAACCTGGTACCATCTTTCTCGTCTTAGTGCGGAATGCCCTCTGCAGACTTTTAAAGCTTCTCTTGTCTATTTAAGGCAAGAATGATAAAGGACTTACTTTCACTTTAAAATGTACACAACATATGCAAACAAAATCTTTAATTTAAAGGGTTATCCGTTTTACTTGATTTGATAAAAGGGTCACTTGTGCTTTTTTTGTGAGCACCTAGATTTAAACAACACAAATAAAATCGGACAACAAATGCGTGTTTTGCATCAGTAAGTTGAATCAAATTAGGGTGTAGGATAGACACAGGACAATATCATATTCTTACAGTATGATAACCTGGCAAAAATATCACGGTATCAGGTATAAAATTGGTATATAAAAATGGTATAAAATCAACACAAACCTTCACTGAGCAAAACGGCTATTCTTTTTGGTTGAACCCATTCAATACCAAGTCACCATAAAATACCAAGTCACCTACTCTTTTTCAAAAACTAAACACTTCCTCCAAAGCTGACTTTTGGATTGTGGGGAAGTTTGATATCTTTGCCTTGTTTAGCTACGCTCGAGCAGGCTAGACGGCTCACTTCCTACCTCAAGCAATATCACATCAAATGCTTTGTCATAATAGCAAAAGATATGTTAGCGATGTTATGTGTGTTTCGCTGCAGAAGCAAAATTATATTGATACGAAAGCCCACGAAGAGGGAAATGGACAGTTTGATTGGCTGCTGCAGCAGAGAAGGGCTAACATATGATACACAATGAGAGCTGCACACTGCAGTTGCCCGTTAACACAGACAAGGCGGGAGGGGATTTTAAACTTGCCAATCTTGTTATCAGTCAATACGCTTAGTGTACAATATAATGTGCATATGTGAGTATCGTGAATGGGTTATATGTTTTCACTGATATGGTGCATATAATTGTTTTTAGGGAACCAACGACGAAGAGTCTGTGAAAAGCATTTTGACTTCACCTGAGAATCGCATCCTTGTCAAGAGAATGCTGATAAAGTGTGCAGACATTTCCAATCCATGCAGGCCTCTGGAGCTGTGTATAGAATGGGCCGGACGCATTTCAGAGGAGTATTTTGCACAGGTCATATGAAAGCTATACTTTAACAACATTTTTAATTTTTAGCGAGACATATTTCTGAAACTGCAAACGTTAACCCCTTTTACTGGAAATATGGTACATTAAGGCTCAAGCTATGTGTACAGAAAAGCCCATAATGTGTTTTTGTGTTTTTACATTTATATATTGTTTTTTATATTTATTTTTGTTGTTGTTTTGGTCTTACATGTTCATTAATAGATCATTCAGAGTTTTTAAGGGATGGGGTCATTACCTCTGAAATCAATTGGGTCAAAAATGACCCACAATGACCCAATTATGGGTGCAAAGGGATTGATCCCAACTTGTGTCAATTTTACCTAAATTTGGGGGTTAGTTGTTTGACCAAAAAAGTCAAGTCAATGGAATACAATAAACCCCCAAAACAACAGTTTTTTTTTTTCATTTTCTTTGTACAAAACAACCCAACTATTCAAGGTTATTCATTTAATGAGTAACCTACAAAACAACATAAAAATAAGTTAACACTTAACCTTTTGGGTCAATTGAGTAACCTTCAATTTTAGATCAAATGAGTAACCTAATATGCAAATAAACCTTTAACGTTGTTTTATCCAATTATTCAGTTCAGTTCAGTTTTTGGTGAGGAATGAATAACCCAGAAAGTTTGGTCAAAATGACCCTAATGGAAGTTGGTCCTTTTTGACCCATAAATGGGTTATTTTGGATGCAAATGTTTATTTGAAGACTCAGTTTTTTTCCTGTGTGTGAAAACATGAGCCCACTGTTAAATTACTACTAGTATTAAATTTAAAGATGTATGCAAAACAAAGTTGGAAACAAAGTTGGATCAAATTGACCCAAGTTCATATCGAATTGTGATCATTTATTTTTAACCTAGATTGGATTATTCTTGCCTTAACTATTTTTAGAGTGTAGCCACTGTGACTTGGACTCAGGCTGAATCGAGTCCCTGTTTTCACTTGACAAAAACTCATGATTTGGACCTTAGCCAGATCAACCCCTTCCTTGCTACGGTCTCTCATACAGTATGATACATGACGTATCATCAAGTCCACGAGAGTGGGAATTGTTTAAACGTTCCACTGTTGAAACTACAAGTGTAATAACGAACATTCTTTGTTGTTTGAAAATAGTTGTTTGATAGGAGGCTTCAGATAAAAACCGTAAATCAGGAAAATATGGATTTTAACATGGTTTATACAATCTACTAAGGTTCATAGTGACTTAATTTCTCTTGCTCAAGACAAATAGACTTGGGAGTTGTTCCCATCTCCCATTTAAATCCTTGTTTCATTTCATTGGCGCTGTAATTGCCCATGAAATAACAGAAGCCTTAACAAGACCGTTAAATTGTCCTATTTTCAGGGAAAAGGACAGTACCAAGAAAGTGTGATATGTTTGAATTTTCTTTCGTAAGAACATTGTTGATGTTGATGACTGTTGTCTTTGTCTCCAGACGGATGAGGAGAAGAGGCAAGGACTTCCAGTGGTCATGCCTGTTTTTGACAGAAACACATGTAGCATCCCAAAGTCGCAGATTTCTTTTATAGACTACTTCATCACGGACATGTTCGATGCTTGGGATGGTAAGGTCGTGATTACTAAAACATCAATATTTTTATTTGTATTGAAAAATAAGAATGCTGGAAACTCTTGTTTATGACATTTGAACATGTATAAAGGTGGGGGAAATTCAGCGTTTAACAACTTTATCAAGTGAGTTCTGGGATTTCTGAAGAAATACATTATCAGGTGAAAACTTTCAGTTTCATGTCCCAAGACCTAGCTACTGTAGTCAGGGATCGGAGTGCCATGGTCTCTGCCCTTTGCCGGCGCTCAACTCTCTTCGCATCTGACCCCTTTGGCCCCTACCACAGTTGGTGCACCCCTGGGAGGCTATACCCACGTTGCCTCACGTTGTGTGTGGCCGGGCCCCATGGGTGCAGGCCCAGCTACTAGGCGGTCGCCAATAAGCCCGACCTCTAGTAAGAAGGCTACCCAGGTGACCCACTTCTGGGCAAGGGAAAACCTGATCCAATATTTTTTTTCATCATAAGGGGTCTGTGAGATCTATTTAGTCTGGTCCCTCATCTAGGACCTATTTGTCATGGGTGACCCTACCCGGAGCATAAAGTCCCTGAAAACGTAGCTCCTTGGACCACTGGTACACGGAAATCACCACCAAGGTAAAATACCACACGGTTCAGGGATGAGGTCCTGCCCCAACTGGAGGAGTTTAAATATCTTGGGGTCTTGTTCACAAGTGAGGGTAGGATGGAACGGGAGCTTGACAGGCGGATCGGTGCAACATCTGCTGTGCCGCAGACTCTCTACCAGTCTGTCGTGGTAAAGAAAGAGCTGAGTCGAAAGCCAAAGCTCTCCGTTTACCGGACGATCTACAAGATCCCGGGTACATGCGGCCGAAATGAGTTTCATCTGCAGGAAGTCTGGGCTCTACCTCAGAGATAGGGTGAGAAGCTTGGTCATCCAGGAGGGGCTCAGTATCGAGCCGCTGCTCTTTTGAATTGAAAGGAGCCAGTTGAGCTGGCTCGTGCATCTGGTTAGGATGCCTCTCAGATGCCTCCCTGGTGAGGTGTTCTGGGCATGTCCCACCGGGAGGAGACCTGGGATACGCAGGAGAGACTATATCTCTCGGCTGGCCTGGCAACGCCTGGGGATCCTTCCGAAGGAGTGGAATGAAGTGGCCGGGGAAAAGTAAGTCTGGGCTTCCCTGCTGAAGCTGCTGCCCCTGTCACCGACTCCAGATAAAGTGGTAGAAAATGTATGGATGGATAGACTCACAGTTGCCCCTAGTGTGAGTGAGTGTGAATACTGTCAATATACCGTATTTGTGCTGAGGTAGACTGGCGATAGGGCTCATTTAACCTGTGGACAAAATAAGCACTCAAATATAGGAAATGGACGCATCAATTGATTCAATCTCATAATACTGTTATACCTAACACAAGTAGCTTGATCTGGTAAGCAAAATATTAAAAGCAA
This sequence comes from Hippichthys cyanospilos, assembly GCF_059441005.1. Lineage (NCBI taxonomy): Eukaryota > Metazoa > Chordata > Actinopteri > Syngnathiformes > Syngnathidae > Hippichthys > Hippichthys cyanospilos. The sequence goes on along the minus strand of NC_142372.1, from coordinate 14,746,545 downwards.
TAATATTAACAGTGATTGAGATTATGGTTATGGTTGCAAAAATAATGTACTTTTAGTCCCCTGCTTGCTGTTGTAGTTAATGTTGTATCAGATGTGTCTAAATGTCTGCAACTTTTTCTCTGCTGTCTGACAAATTGTTGTTTTCATAAGAATTGATCTTATTTGGACTCGTTATGCACCCAGTAGTGACGGTTTCTGTATTAGAATACAGCAAACCCCTGCTGCAACTAGCCAAACTGCCAGCCAAAGAAAGGACACACAAAGGGAAATTCTGAGAATATAAACTACAAATATGCAGGGGTTCACTTTATGTAGTGTTCTCTTGTTTTTTGCGGTTAGTGGTGACTGCAAACCCCCTGCAATAAGTGAGTCCCTCAAAGTAGGATTTGCCCCCTGATGGACTTTGACATTTAATAAAACCTTGCCTACCTTTCTTCCCCATGCCCAGGGATCTCCATAGTGCATAGGCTGAACAGCCATATGTCTCTTTTTGGGCACCAACGTTATTTTCTTTTACAACAAATAACATTCAGTGTGCCAGAGCATGGCAAGAGTGGCCACTAACTCTTCCCGAGTCTCCGCAGCCCTCAGCCCCACCAACATCCATAAACACAGCGCCCGGTCACCTCAAAGGAAGGTTCCCTTGAAGGCCCATGCTTAGACTGTTTTGTTCTTTGTGTTCACGTCCAATGACTGTTGTCGGAAGACACAGGGGATTTTCTCTCCAGGGTTGAAGCTGCCTTCGGGGTGGCGGCTTTCGCACGTCCAGCAAACTGGAGGCAGCGTTCATAATGCAAAAGTCATTCTATTTTAATTATATATTTTATTTTATTTTACTCACTGTTTGAACTCTAGCCCCCAGTAATGAATGCCTGTACCAATAATGAAGAGGTTTGATTTGTTTCCGCTATTCTTTCGGGCCAAAATATGTAACGCTATTTATCTGTGTCTCTATTTGAACAAGACTGAATAATAACAGGTTGTTAGACTGGCTAAGACTCCACATTAGATTGAGCATAGGCATGCTATTGTAGTACATTGGGTAGCCGCTGCTGTAAAGCAGTGACGTAAAAGGTTGTAAACACGGCATCTACGACATCAATACATGATGGTCGACATATATTTCAGAAGAAAATGCAAAGCACTGGAGCCGCAAAAGGTGAAGTGTCGCGGGAACACTGTAATGAGATAATGACGTTCGGTGGGAAATAATGTACATGAATTTGAAAGAAATGTCGCAAATCTGACGGATGATGATTGTTTGTTTGAACTTTCCCCAGCTTTTGCAGACTTCCCCAATCTTATGCAGCACTTGGACAACAACTTCAAATACTGGAAAGGCCTTGATGAACGAAAGCTGCACAGCCTGAGACCGCCTCCCGAGTAGGCCGCTGCACTCCCCCTGCTTGTGTCGTGTGCGTGCTTACAGAAAACACAGTCCTCCACGATGACGTTCTGACAGGCAGCTGCAGCGCTGCTATTGCTGGCTCTTACAAGCTTGTCCGAGGAGAACTGTTGGGGGGGTGTTAGACGTGGACACACGACAGTACCCTTTGGAACTTCTCATGCCTCTCAGGCATTTGCAGAGTGGCTGGTCGTGACTTGAGAATGGGGTCCGGGACAGGCCTCGTGGATAAGCTGCAGACCCGTATTTACCATACGGGCTGTCCTGCCTGCCTGTGAAACTGACCTTGCTGTTTGAGGAGAAACTGCTTGTTTCGTGAAAGAGCCAGCAACACTGGAGGAGAGAATGGAAACGTGGTGCGAATAAACGAAGGCGTTCAATACTAGTCAGATCATACAATCGCCTTCATCCTCTATCCTTGTTCACCTAGCAAGGCAGGACTGCTCCTTCTGCTCCCGGAGGCTGAAATATGAAATAACACCCCCCCTCAATAAGTATCCGCGTATTTCCATGTGCCCAACAGAAACACATCAAAGTGGCATACAGTACTGTAACTGGCATGTGGGAAGGGACAAAAACAACTAACAATTAGATTTGGTATGTTCACTTATTTAAACTTACCATCTTTGGTAAACAAAAAAAAAAGAAAATAGAGAGAAAAAGCCAAAGCTAATAAATTCAGATATAACTCACTATTATTCACATTAAGCATTACCATATTAAACATTTTAATTTCTTGTCAAAAGTACAGTACCAGTTCAAGACTTTTTTTTTTTTAATTGCACTGTAAACCATAGTAGAAATGTCTAAGTCTCAGTGCCAGGAGTGGGGTTGTTGCATTGGAGAATAAGCTGTTATTGTTGATCATCAGGAGTTGTCCTGTGGGCGCAAACATTGTTGCAACAAGCCCTCACTCTTTGTTTCACATTGTAAACCGCTTGACATTTGACAACAGCAGAAATATGTGAAAACCATTTAGGACTTGAATTTTTTTTTTTTCCTCACATAATTTTTTTGTATCTGGTTTATCCTACTGAAAAGACTGCCTTATTTTATACAATATTTATACAGTACATCCCACTGTGCACCTGCAAAAGATATCTGGAGTTTTTATTATAACATAGTCAGGTTATGTTCAAATAAATCTCAATATTTTTATAGACTTTTACACTGGATTTGCAGCAAATGAGATCAACCATTATAACGATCTGAGTACCTGTGAATTTGGTGGTCACACAGAGCATGTATATAGAAAAAGGCATGGTTATTGATGGAGGATGTGCATCGCAGAACTGTCTATCACTGTTTTGGAGCGGCCTCACTTTAATTTCAATCCATCATTCGGTTTTGGCCTCTTGTCAAACATCCTACTGCATGGACCCAGGGAGCAGATTTGTCTTCAAAGGTGGATTCACATCAGTAACTAATAATACAGGTGGCAAAGTTTATTGCTGATGAAGAATATTTCCTTGTTAAACAGTATATTAATGCCATAGACAAATAACGGTTTGTCGGATGAACGCAGTTACTTTGTATGTTAGTTTCTTTCTGATGACACAACTGTACACTCTCAATCAGGAGTCTTGTTTCTTCCTTCTGATTCTCATCTTGGTCTGAGGGCACGGAAAAAAATAGAAACTATTCAATGAAAAATAAAAAGAAATTATTGAACATATTGAACATCGGGGCTTCTTTCCACTCATGTTACTGCTTTTCCGGTTATCGTTTGCCGCAAGTTATTTCTGTTACAACAAACTTGCTGTCAAGAAGTAAACCTCAAATTTTCACGCCGAGACTTGTGGGACAAATGTTTCACTCATGATTCAGACTTTAAATACTGAATGTTGATCACCAGATCTCCGGTGAAGGAGGAATGGCCCACTTCACAGCTTCAACTAACTGCACCACAGCTAAATTAAGAATCAATGAATTAATGTTTGAATAGAGTGTACACATTTCACATTGGTGGTGGACGATTTGTGGACATCCATGTGATTTTTTTTTCCCCCAATATCTTGATTTAACAAAGTATACTGTATACAGTATGAAGCCTTGAATTTCAATATCAACTCACGTCACACTATGAAGTGTGATGGAATAGTAATCTGTAATCTGGCAACAATCTGCTTCCTTTAATTCATATTTTGTCATTTGAACATTTAACATAAGTAATTTTATTGGGGTTAAGTTTTTTTCTCTAAAGTTTACAATTCATAAATCCAAAACATTGGCATGGGAATTCAGAAGTGGAAGTAGGCAATGAGTAGATATGTGTGTGATTAAATAATTGTTCATTATTTCCAGCCTTTTGACATAAAGTTTTTCTCTATAATTGAGGAATTATGAAGAGGAAAAGGCTTCATGTCAGAGGTTGGAAGTGAGCAGGAGCACATGAATTTTGGTGATGATTAATCATAGTGCTGGGTATTGTTGCTTGAAAGCGTATTGCAATACACTTCAATACAGCAAAGGAATATCGTGATACGTATTGCAATAAATTGGGCAAAGTTTGTAATAGTATTTGGAATATAAAGTTTGTATATATATATATATATATATATATATATATATATATATATATATATATATATATATATATATATATATATATATATATATATACATATGACACATATATTTACAACGACTGAAAATAAGAAAACTTTTTTAGAATGTAGAAATTCCATTTATTCCATTCTTTTTCAGAAGCAGCACATTCTTTGAGCACAAGTTACATTTTTAAAAATAACATATCCACATTGTTTTATTTCGAGCATTCCCTTGACTGCATGAAATGTGACAATTTTGTGAAAAAAAAACAAGATAATGTTGTTTACCTTGGTCAGCCATTTTGCTACTTAAATCATAAGCCAAACAGGCCATATCTGTGGCATCACTTGCATCGGTGAGAAAAAAACAAAAACAAAACAAAAACCAAGAATAAATGTATAGTTATAATTTATTGGTGGAATACTTTGTTATAACAAAATACCACAAAAATAAGGTGTCTTAAAATTAATGCGCAACATGTTGGAAGCTGAGCATTTTATTTCATATTATTCCAATTTTTATTATAATACAGTCTGTTGAGATATCAAAATTATCACCCAACTTTAATTGAGTGAGACATGAGGGGGCAAGGGGCGAAGTCCTGAATGAGATGTCGGATAGTCAAGCCTGAGGAACCATAAAGGTAAAAGCAGACATATTTTTTTTAGTCCAGAAAAATCAAAAAGTGCCAATGTTTAGGCATTACATTGTATTACATAAGTCTATTTGATAATGTCATTGTTGTTGATTGATTAAAATGTACTTGGCCAAGGTCAGGTGATGGAACATCTGTATATGTTATTAAATAATATTCTGTATAACATATTTTTGTCAAGGTATATTTCACACAATGTAATACAGACAGACCGTTTAAACCCTGTTTTGTGACGTGTTGCTCAACGAAACTTTTATTGGATTATATGAAAAATAATATATTCCAATCCATAATCCATCCATCCATTTTCCATAGATGTTTATTCTCACTGGGGTCGCTGGTGTGCTGGTGCCTATCCCAACTGTCTATGAGCAGTGGGCGGGGTACACCCTAAACTGGTTGCCAGCCAATCACAGGGATATTATTTTTATGTAGGGTTATGCAGGGTATTTTTGCGATTCATGACCTATGAATTCACTTATTGGCAGATGTCTGTTTTTCAATCAATCAATCAAATTGTATTTGTATAGCCCTCAAAGGGCCCTCAAAGGTAATGTCGAGACTTCTTTCGAATGTTTCTCTCTCTCTCTCTCTCTCTCTCTCTCTCTCTCTCTCTCCCTTATATATATATATATATATATATATATATATATATATATATATATATATATATATATATATATATATATATATATATATATATATATATATATATATATATATATATATATAATACTGTATATATACTGTATATATACTGTATGTATAAAACTTTATATATATATATATATATATATATATATATATATATATATATATATATATATATATATATATATATATATATATAGGTCACGTTTGCTGTATTTTTTTCCCCTCTAGTCACTTATAAGTATCATTTTGGTGCTATTCTGTAGCTTCTTGGTGCCAAAAAACTTAATTTGTAGTGAGTTGAAGGACCTCATTAGTTGTATGTTGATACCATCTTGTGGTATCTGCTGGCAGTATTTGCTGCGGGGTTCTTTCCTGATCCATGACGCGATATTGCTTTTCGAGTGCCCATCAGTGGTACACTAGTATTTTCAAGAACAGTGGACAATATAGAGAATAATCTGGATTGAGTGCTTCAAATCCAATAAAGAAAAATAAAGGAACAGTATGAGAAATTTCCACAATAACTAGAAAAGACAAAAAGCAGTAGCACTTTATAGTCTTTCATTCAACGAGGCCAGCCTTTCGACTCCCCTGCCACTGTTGACCAAGGTTGGTTTTCTCTTTACCAAACAAAAATAATATTATTAATGCAAAAGTCAAAATATTGTTGTTTAAAAAAACATTTAACGTCAGTGATCCTAAGACTGACAATGTGTGACCCATTACTGATTTATTTTTAATCTAACTGTTTTTAGTGCGGGTGGACACGCTGGAAGAGTGGTTAGCACGTCCACCTTACATTTCAGGGACCCAAGTTCAAATCCACCTTGCACCTTGGAGTTTGCATGTTTTCCCTGAGCCCGTGTGAGTTCTCTCCGGGCACTCCTGACGCTCTAAATTGCCCTTAAGTGTTATTGTGCTCGTGAATGTTTGTGTACCCTGCGACTGGCTGACAACCAGTCCAGGGTGTCCCCCACATACCAAATGAAGACAACGGGGACTGGCGCCAACGATCCTAGAAGGATGATAATGGATGGTTGGAGACCATTAACGATGAGTTGAGATAAACAAGAGTGATTTTTCCTATTATAGTTTAACCTGTTTAACCATGTTTATCAAAGATATTTGGAATGATTCAACATTTTTCTGTATTTCTTGGGAATGCATCTAGTTTTAGACTTCGCACGGAACTCCGCACATTGTAAAAATGCCGTACTTCCTTCCTCATTCATAAAGTGAGCCATACCCACCTGAGGTTATGCAATGAGGAAATACAACGACTCTCACTTCCGCTACTTACACTCACAGGAAGTACGTCATATCCAATCGCCGGCAGTGGAGCGCGCTACACTAAATATCCGCAGCCGTCGTTCAGCGTTGTTACAAACTTTAAACGCTCATGCTGGTTCACGTAGTAGTTCTATGTCTTCAGGAATGGCCGGACAAACTCCGTAAGTATATTAGATCCAATCTATGGACGTGAATACAAACATGTTAACAAATATGCTTTAGACCAGTGGGCCAGATAACTAGTTCTCGTGGCCTGTTAGCTTCTGTTAGCCCGTGTGAAAATCCCATGTGCCGTGATGCAACCAGTGCGTGATATCGCCTATAATATGTCCGATTTTATTGTTAAGTTTCTGAGAGTGAGTCTTTAGATGGGAAGTAATTTTCCACGCCGTTTGTAGCGTGTTTGGTCTTCAGGTGGCGATAGTTTGATTACTGTCGTTGGCCGTCGGTACTACATATCGGCATAAAGTCCATAATTAACTTCGCTCTCAAAGCTTTAATACTACATGCATTTACCTATTCTTCTGAATAAGTATGGCATGCTATAAATAGCCTCAATCCCGTAGTCTTTAATCGTCGAATGACCTCCACAAAATTAGTTAGAAGGTATGGCATGTATGACCACAAATTGTACATACTTTCTCTGAATTTACGTTACAAAAGTCATAGTTATATAACACCCGTCTAACACCGTTGGTTCTGATGCGTTTCTTGTATTGATATGTGTGCGTTAGACAAGGAATACAACGCTAGATGTGTGTGGTCAAACAATACGATGCCAGATTTAACAGCTATTGCTTCACTTGTTGTTTTCAGGTGTCTAACCAGCCGATGGGATCAACCAGCCCAATCTAAGCAAGGGGACATTCTAAATGTTGCCCATCGTGCTTCCGGGCTTACCAGCACATCTGGTTCAAGCAGTTCATTTCCTCGTACAGATCAAAATGAAAGTCTAATACCTGGAACAGAAAACCCAGAACCGCAGGGAGGTGTAGAAATGGCCGCCGCCATGGCTGCTAAAATAAATGCCATGTTGATGGCAAAAGGAAAACTTTTGACTCCCCCGCCATTGTTGAAGAAGGTTAGTTCTCCACACAATGCAAGTGTTGTTTTCATACTGTCATGTTCGTGTGGCTTTATTTTTTTACTTCATCCAGACCCCCGTAAATGTGCCCTTGCTGCCTCCTGCAGAAGAGCTAGTTGTCACAGAGGTTGATATCAATGATGTGCCTTTAAATTGCAGAGAACTTCTAACTAAAGGCAAAACTCAAGAGGAGGTATGTGAACAGTGCTTTTGCAAGTTTTTAATTAGAGCCAGTGGATGAAAAAAAATCCTTTCTATAGATTGTAACTTGTAGTAATATATTTCTGTTATTGCCATTTCAGATTCGACTGTGTAGTGGTGCAGTAGTTACAACCAGAGGACATTTCATGTCTGATGTTGAAAGGGAAAAAACAGGAGGGTACGTAATCAGATACACAGCCGTTGTATTAAAACAAGGGTATCAAAGATGTCATGCATTTGACAACTATACAGGTTAAAATTTTGTGTGCGAACATTGTATATGTTTACAATGTGTTTAAAGGGACTGTGTGTAAGATTTAGACTGTTTAATTACAGAAAGCAGGAGGTGCTGCATTTACCATTGTCTGTAGCTATAACAGACAGCCTTCGAAGGGGTGCTCATGTAATAAAATGATAACTAGACTTACAATTATATTCATGACATACTATTGGTCGTTAAGAACACATTTATTTGCGAGTTTTTGAAATTTATAATAATTTATTTATTTTTCATGAGAAATGGTGTAAATCTTACACATTGTCCCTTTAAAAGCCTTTTTCCATTTTGTTCAAACATGTGGAAAGCGTGGGGTATTTTTTATGAATATTTCATAATTTTTTACTTGTTGCGGTTGAGCCTCAAAATATCCCTTGGTACAAAGCAGGAACCTAAACTGTGTTTTGGGCTCCATTTGACATAGTAATGATGTGATCACAGACAATGTTCTAAACCAACATTGTTGTGATTTCTAGGTGTGTTGTGCAAATGAAGTCGGGCCATAGTTTAATAATAGTGCCATGCAGGAAGTAAAATTGGACGGTTTTCACAGATGAGATTAAAATTCTTATGTTCCGTCTTGTAAAATGTTCAGAAGAGTGCAGAACTTCCCTGTTGTCCATGACCTGTCTGTTTGTCTCCTTTTAGACAAAGACCTTTGTATTTGCATGTCCAGGCAAAGACACAGGAGCAGGTCAATAGTAAGTGGTGCCAACCCATCCCCGTGTATTTTAAAGAGGAACTATCACATTTGTCTCAACTGATGTCTCCACCATATGTTTTCTTTCACGGTAGAAGCTGTCGCGAGAATCAAAGAGATCATTGCTGAGGATATGCTAAGAGCCTCTGCGGCTTCAGGAGGTCAACCAATGCCCATAATTCCTCCACTCACACTGTACCCTCAGCCTCCCCGGCCCGTCATCCAAACACCCAACTGCAACTCAACGCAGGCACAGGGGCATCGGCCAGCAGCTCCTCATCCAGGGGTATGAAGAGTTGATCAAAGCTTTTGTGGTTCCATACTTAATGTTTTTAGTCTGGAGGTAAAGAAAGTGAGGAGTACGCAGACCATGTTGCCATCACTTATACATACCTCCAAAATTAAATAGCAGAGAGAAGATCTGTGCTCTTAAGATGAGGGCCATGGGTTACTGCATCTGCTGACATCTTTTGTCGCATTTACTGTATTCTAGTACTGAATCAAAATCTATGTTTAAAACTAAATTCCTTTTCCATAGAACTTTGTTCACACCAAGATCTTTGTGGGCCTGGAACAATCTCTGCCATCATTCAACGTAAACGAAAAGGTTGAAGGTCCCGGGGGAACTTACCTGGGCCACATCCAGACAGAAACGGGGGCTCGAGTCTTCCTCAGGGGCAAAGGTTCTGGCTACATTGAACAGGCATCCAAACGGGAGTCATTTGAACCACTTTATGTCTACATCAGGTAATATACTTTTTTGGTCTCCTGTTAAAACAGGGACTTTTTTTTCTATAATTTTGAACATTTTTTGGCATTTTAGAAATACAGTAAATCATTTTTGTAGTAATTAATTTCTTTAAGTCTCCCCTCCATTGCACAGAAAGCACGTTGCTTGACACATTATCCCATTTAGGCCTTGCTCTAACAACGAGCTTTACTGTGTGTTACAGCCACCCAAACGCAGCTGGCCTGGAGGCAGCAAAGCGGCTCACAGAGAGTCTGTTAGAAACTGTAAGTTAATGGCTTGTATGATGCTGTATCAGAGATTTACTATTTGTATGGGGGTTTAAGAAGGTGAAGCTATCAAAGCATATAGTTTTCACTGATACCCACCTCCAAGAGTAACAACGGTAGTGTGAACCACCTAATCTCCAGAGATAGGTCCAGAGTGCTCTGCACCTACCCACAATACATTTCAACCATCACTCAACTCTGCTGTGATGCACTATTCAATGTTCATTCACTCCTGTTTTTACTTCCACCTCCAGGTGAGAGCAGAGCACGCTCGCTTGAAGTCTTCGTACACGGCCACCACTTCAACTCAATGTGAGTTTCCTTTCAATTTTTTTTTCCTGACGTTAACTTCGTCCTGTCTTTTACTGAGTGCTCCAACTGTAGGTTGGTCACAGCCAGTTAATGTTGTATGTGACTGACACTGTTAACACCGCATTTTATACTTTCCTTTCAGCATATGCAACTCATGGATATCCACCTAATAGCAATTACTCTAGCCAGACTTCCTGGTATAACTACCCAGCCAATGGGTATGCTGGAGGCTATTCAGTGTACCCGGGAGCTGGTGGTTATTGGAGTAGTGCAAATGGTCCCCCAAGTCATTCTAACCTGTCGACAACCCCTCCGTCTTCTCAGGCAATGGTTCAGTATCCGGTGTGTCCACGGAATCCAAATCCGTATCTTGTGGAGGTAATCCCAACTCAAACTATCACACTTGTTTTTTTTGTTTTTTTTTTAACCTTGGTATTTTGAATACTTCCTTATGAGTCCATTTATGTAATAAGCCTGTGCACACCCAACGTTCAACAAATGATTCACATAAAGCACCACCATACTGCACTACTAGTATGTCAGTTAATATTATACAGCTTGTGACATTTGAATGAGGCCATCATAATTAGAAACTGTAGCCTAAATCAAATAGAAGTCCTGTTGGGTATTTTTTTCACAAAGGTATATTTTATTTGGTCCTGTAACTTATTTGTGGCTTACATTAAAATTAGGTCTCAGTCTGTCCCTCAAAATCTTGCAAATGTATGAGCTGTGAATGGTGTGTTGTAGGGTGTCTGTGGCAGCAATAAAGTGGACCCTGTAGGATCTTTACACATTCAGCCGGACACAGAAAGCTCAAATCAGCAGTTCCAGCAAGGCACTGAGGAAGAACAGGTTAGACGAAGGCATGCCTGTGGGTTTAAGGAAAATTTAGTACTCAATGTTTTTTTTTTTTTTTCCACCAACCAACATTTAAAAAATGTGGTTGACGGGGATGTAAAAACTCTCACCTTTATGAACAAAATAAAGACGTACATCAACTTTCTAGGCGTTTGTTCATCCTGCCAGCTGCTCTCAGAACCCTCCTGCTCTTGAAGAGTCCAGATGTCCTTCCCCTGACCTCCAAGACAAAACAGTGGAGAGGTTTGTCCTTCTTTAGTTCTCCATGTAGTTCTTCCCTAACGATCTCTGTGACCCTAATAAATACTTTGGATCTGGCCCTTAAGGATCCTCATGCCCCCGCCACCTCCTCCTCCCGTTACGGCTCTCACCTCTGGCCCACTGAAGCGAACACGTGACTTGTTGACCCAGGAGTCAGATAGTCCGCCCAACAGCGTTGCATCTTTGGGTATGCCTCCGTTGCTTTACTTCTATTCTGAGAGCTGCAGCATACGCCTCTGTGGACTTTTTCACATTGACGTTGTCGATGTCCTTTGTACGCATGTCCTTTCAGGTGGCAAAAGCTTTAGATTTCTCCAGTGACGCCACTAGTAAACTCCCTGTAAATGTTTTTTTTTTTTTCCCTAAGGCAGCGTGTTTGAGAAAATCTCAATTTGATTAAACTGTATGGAAGGGTTGTTTAACAGACATTTTACCGCACAGAAAAACAAGTAACATCTTGATGAATTTGTTTGTTGAGAGATTATCTGTTCAATAAAATGGCATCTCTGCCCCCCTGTGGTGGAATTGAGGAGGAGTAAAGACCTGTGAGATTATCTCAATTGCTCGAAGCCACTAACATGGTCTTCTTCTATATGTCTTTTTGTCTTTCCCTTGTTCTCTCTCTCTCTCTCTCCCCATGTCCACGGGCCTGCCTGCCGCGAATGTCCTGACCTGGCTGACTGGGGGATCAAACCAACTGTAAACCATGGCTATCATGGGGCACTTCAATGGGTTTCCTTTTGGGGGCGGTTTCCCTCTCCGTCTCTTTCCCCTCCCTCCCACTCTTCTGTTTGTCTCTTATGCTGTGCCCCAACAGGTCTTGTTGAAGATGTTTGCGAGAAGAAGTCCAAAGTTGTGATGGATGCATCCGGGCTGGTGCCATATGGCGGAGACTCTTCCGACGAGGAAGAGGAGAGGACGCATAGCAGTAAGAGCAGTTACTCATGACCCCTACAGCGATGTACTTTAATCTCCACAAAAAGAAAAATCTACTTTTACACTTTGACACGCAGGTTTGAGCCAATGTGTTTCTCCGGTTACTATTTGAAAGAAAGGCTTATCAAATTTTTATGGTCCTTATTTAGACAGAACTGTAATGTAAGTTTTACTCTGGGTAATTGGAATTCACTACCATTTACAGATTTGTTGGCTGTATTCTCTGCCATTTGCTAAAGTTCACATAGTCAGTGTTTGTGCTTGGGCCAAAGTTGATACCTTGTGACATCTATAGGCAGTTAAATATATTTAGGGAGGGGGCTGTCAACTACTCATGAAATTTTAAATGGCAGAGAACTGCTGAAGATGTCAGTCAACTATTTCATGAATGCAATGCAGCACGTTTATTTTGTTCAATGTGAACATTGTCACCTGATAAAGTAATGGCCAGAAAGAAATTGCATACGTTAAAACCTGAGTAACAGGAAAGGAAATTGCATCCTCTGCTACAATTTTTAAGTCTGTTTTGGGTGGATTTTACTTTTTTTTTATTTTTTTTTTTTTAAGTGCATACAGGTGCTAAGATGACAAGAGATTTTTTTTCAACATGACATTTTTATTTTTGTTGATCAGAAATCAGCCCCATGTATTTGTTCTGAATTGGATACAGATCAGTAACAAATTGCATAACCACATTAACGCTTTTTCTTCTCTTGGAAAATGATCAATGTCTGTTCCCATGGAATACTCTAATAAAAATGCCTAAAACTGACATCTATCATTTGGCTCATTTATGTAAGTGATATTAAGGATGCCCTGTAAATGCATATCTTGGAGCCTCTATGCCATTGTGAATGGTCAGAGAACCTGGACTGTCCAGGCCAAAGCAAGGCTGAACATAATGCTGAAATTGACACTTAAAAGTATACAGGTGTTGTTCCAGATCCACATTAAAGAAGGACAGAGTGTCCCGGGCATAATCCAAAGCCAACCCTATTCGTACTGGGTTCACTGTGATTCGCAGGTCGGGGCTCTGGCCGTTGTGCAGAAACTCATACTTGTGCCTGGGGGAGAAACAAAAACTCGTTTGTGAACAGTCTTAAACATCACTCAAATTTCTAATGATGTTGTTGGTTATTCATAGTTGATAGTGTTAACACAAGGTCAGTTGTGAGGTTACGTTATAGGTCAAAATGCCATGTGAAATGCACACCAATCTTGATTTGATGATTTTTTTTATTTTATTTTTTGGAGGGGGGGTTTAAGACTGACTAAGTAGTTTCTGAGATATAAGGGTTCAGAAGAAGACACGCAAGGCGTTTTGCTACAAATCTCCAAATTCAGTGGGCTGTAGCTCCTAAACCCCTGCTCCAGTTAACAAAAGTTTGGTCATGGCATGAATTGACATCACAGTGAGATGGTGCTCTGATACCTCGAAGTTGTGAGAATGTGTCTCATACACCAGGAGGTGTTGTTTCCTCCAAGGTAAGAGTTTCTCTCTGTATCCTCGTACGCAACCCCGATCCTAAACTCTGTCCTGTCATCCACCAGCACTTCCCAGTAATGTCGAGTCCGCACCGGAATCAGATCCCCAAGGACTGCTACACACCTAGTACACATGTTAAGAATGTTTACTGAAAAGGAGGTTTAACGACAATTTCAGGTTATGCTGATATGCATTCTACACCAAAGTTTGTATCAATTTTTCTCACATCTGCCAATTTTGATTCCTTCTAAATTGAAGTCTTAATATACATTTAAACAATTCAATGTCCTAAAACAGTCGCATGGCATTTTTACAGTAGTTGCATTGTTAGGTTTACCTAGTGAAATTATTATCATCTAAGGCCATAGCGCTGATTGGCAACTCTTCATCTCCATAGAAAAGAGTGAAGCCATCCTCAGAGATAGACAGAGATGGATGGGCAGTGTCCTCTCGGAGATAGAAAAATGTGCCTGCCAACAAAAGAGAGAGCAAAACATTTCTAGAAAGTGTTAAGTTTGGCTGTAACCTGAAAAGAAAAATTTGGAAGGCCTTGTGTTGTAGCTCACCAGAGGTGGAGATGATTATATCTTCACTCCTGTCACTGGGCCCCCCTATATTGACTGCTCTCACAGACATGAGGTAATGATGACCTGCTTGAAGCTGAATCAGACACTGGCAAGTGGGCACTGCTACTACAGACCTGAGAATCAGGATAGGTTAGTATTTTCAATATATCTAACACAGTATTGTAACATTTATTTGCATTCAACTTTTTGCTCCAGAAACATTACTCAGTGAATTTTTACCATCAAGGACAATGCAGCATTTCCACTGAAGTGACAAGACCCAAAAATGAAAATCATCCCAACTGTTCAGAATAAGTGCGGATGCTAAAAGTTTTTTTTTTGTTCTTTTCACAGACAACAGTGCATCCTTATTTGGGAACTTAATAACCTACCAATGGTATCTTGACATAGTAGACAAAAAACGGTGGGAAAGTTAAAAAAAAAAAAAAACATTTAAAGATGAAGGGGAGAAAAAACTCTTAATTGGGATTCCCTGGTCTTATTCTTGTACCAGCGGTGTGAGGAAATCACTCTTACTCAGTGATCCCCCTCTCTGTGCCATTGGGCCCATTTAGTTCAGTTAGCTCCACAGTATAGGAGTCAACAGGGTCAGGGTTTCCCGAATCCCATCGTATGAGAGCAGCCTCCGGGCAGCTGCAGCACTGCCTCTGCTTGATCACTGGAGGCGATGGAACTGCGGAGAATTGACAAAAGATGTAGCTTTCATTTTCCACAGCATCGTTAACTATTGTGACATGGGGGGCCGGGGGGTGCACATTTTACATATTTGATTTTGAATGTAGGGAGCAAAAGTAAAAAGTTGTCAAATATCAAAATACAGCTAGCAAAGTACAATATTTAGATACTTGTGCTTTATTAATGCACATCACAGTTTATTACCTGTCATATATAAGGCCTTCTCGCTGGCTGGGCTGATGCCTGTTGTGTTGGTGGCAGTTACCCAAAGCTCATACTGAGCGCCAGGCAGAAGCTCTGTCACAGTGCAGTGGGTTTCTTTCACTTTTAACTTGCTTACTAAAAGGGAAAAGAACATATACTAAGTCCAAAAATGAGACGTGCATCAGGAGCAAATAGTGTCATGACGCGGGCGTACCATGTGGGCCATTGGTGTTGTCCAGAGGTGCATCCTGCAACACCAGTCTGTAGTATAGCTCATAAAACTCCACTGTGTCATCAGAGAACAGACTCCAGCATACGCGCAAGGATGTCTGGGTGGCTGAGTTGGCCATTTGGGGGTTGATAACTGGTGCAGATGGTGCTGTGGACATTGTGTGATTTTTGGTTTGCAGTCAACCTTGCATTGTTAGAGTAGATAAACAAGTGAATGCACCCCTCATGTTTTTGTTAAACTTTCTTCACACAACTGCAGAAATGACACTTAGCTACAATGCATTCTGGTTAGCTTGTAAAAGCATACATCTGTTCAGTCAAAATAATAACACGTCTGCAACAAAACACCTCGTATTGAAAAGGCAATCACGTTATGAATCTACCAGTATTGATAGACTTTTTTTTCTATTTTACCTATAACTTGGATTCATATATCTGCTTTGCGCTAGATTTCATAAAAAAGTAGCCTATGCGTTATGAGCAAAGCAGTTTGAAATAGTTTGAAAACAATGTCCATTGTGGTTGTGTGCACTGATGTAGAGCTGTAATGCATTTCTTGAAGAGAGTGTTTGCCCCTCTCATACACTACTACTTAAGGCAACCGATGCTTAAAACTTTAGTTACTAAACCTTTTACAGTAACTATACTCTTATCCCTTCCCGTTTCCATCCCTTGACTAGTTTGGGAACACGATGTCGACCTCGAGTGGATCCCATTGATGACCGAACGTGATAAAGGGAAGCAGCGTTTACACGGAATTCAGAATTCTAATTTATAACAAAAGTTCTTTGTAACATCTTCCCCTCTCTTTTGTCTTCACCGTATTACTTCCACCGCACATTCTCACTGGCGTGTGATGTTCACTTAGAGACTGCTGCTGGAGGTATAGTTAACAGCTTGGACAAGACTGGCGAGTCAATCAGCTCATTACCAATTGAGCAGGAGTGGATTACAACTCCTCATTGGTTGATGTCGCGCCATGAGCCCGGCACGTGTCTTAGAGGGCCCACGGCATGTGCGTTTACAGTCAACTAGTCTGTTTGGCATGCAGGAAACCTTTGCAGTGCGTCTTTCCACAATATAGCTTTTTATTTTATTTTTTTTAATTGAAACAAAAAAATAAAAACCACAAAGCACTGAGGCTGTGAAAGATGAAACACAAAGTGGTGGGGGAACACTATACCCGAAATTGTGTTTGTCAAATTTGACAGTTAATAGTGGTTCTCCAGGTGGTGCAGTGGTGAGCATGTCCACCCACATTTCAGGGACCCGATTTCAAATCCACTTCACTCCAGCCCTCCTGTTAGAATTTGCATGTTCTCGAGTCCGCGTGGGTTCTCACCTGGCACTCCAGCTTCCTCCCATACTCCCTGTTATAATAAATTGGAATTTCGAGTGTAAACTCTGCTTCCCTGTTTTCATGTTTGGTCAGCTAGGTCGACGTTGGAGGAGTGCCCGTGGCATGCGTTTCATTACAGGCAACTCGTCTGTTTGGCATGGAGGAAACCTGCACAACATGTCTCTGCAATATAGCTTTTGTTTATTGGTGTGGAGGGCACAGAGCACTTAGGGCGTGAAAGATGAAGTTCGAAGTAGTGAGGGACCACTGACAAAACATTGATCGCAAGAAAGATCCTGAACAGTTATTAACCCGTACGACCAGTAAATAAATCAAACCTGGAACAATGTTGATGGAGTCCATCATGCTTTTGACATCAGAGAGATCAGCGAGAGGTGTTTCGAAGTCAAGACTTGTTGCCAGTGAGAGGTCCATCTCCTCTTGGGCCAAAGTCTCAATTCTGATAAAGTATAAAAAAAAAGCTCATGACAGTCATCTGGGTTAATCAATATGGGTTGAACTACTTGTGTTTTACCGTTTAATGGTGGGAACAACTGCCTGTCAAAACACAAATGATTTAATACAATACATGATGAAAAACACATAGATAAAAAGATTAGTGGATTGATTGAGGGATGGCTAGATTGATGAAGACCTTGAGAAAAAGCCTCTTGTCCTGGCTGCGATAAACCTCCTTAGCTTCCTCAATGAGCTCCTTGGAGGTGTCCAACGCGTGGCCGCAGGCTAGCAGCTGAGCATACAGAGCCTCCAGCTTCCTCTTCTTTTCATCTTCCAATCGAGCTGCACGCTCGTCATAGCGCTGCGATATTGTCTGAAGAACGTCGGTGTAGTGATGCTCCAGGTGTTGCTCACGCCGGCCAAAATTCTCCTGCATGGACATCATTTGCAGAGCTTTTTTGTACAAAGAGCCTTTCTACAATTATGTCACTTATACAAGGTGGCAAAAGATGCAGCTGTCTCTGATGGGCACCTCTTATAGAAAACAAGGTAACCATAATCGGACCACTCCCGGCTCACCTGTTTACTGAGCATGGTCATGTGATGTTTGTAAGCTGAGTTGTTAAATGAGGAAACGTGATGTCGTTTTCAGTCAACAGCAGGTAGCAAAATGGCTTACCTCATTCTACTTACACAATACTGGGTCCGGCTACATAGAACATAATTACATTTTTGACTTGACCTCCCCTTTAAGGAAATTGAAAAGTCACCTTAAACCTATTGCGGTATATCTGGCAATGCGTGCCATAATAGATTTTGTGTTAGTCATAATTTTCTGCCACCTGAAACTACCATTGCAATTATTGTTTACAATTATTATGAAGAAGTATTTAATCACTCTCTGAGAGACACTTTACCTCTACGGTGAGAAAGATTTCTTCAAGGTGTCCTGCAAAATTCTCCATCTCCACCACCTTCTCTTGCAACTGTTTCCTGGTGCTGTTGATGTCACTCTACAAGGATTTAAACAAACTTTAAGAACTTTACATGACAATTTCAATTTGCTGCTATTTGTTGACAAGGATCTTAGCAATATTTTCAATTAGTGCCATTGATGTAGTCAAGGTATGGAAAGGAGCAATATTTTCAATCAGTGCCATTGTGGTCAAGTTATGGAAAGGCCTCTGAGCATTTGTGCTAGTACCCACTTTGTCTCTTATAGTGAGAATGACATCTGTTACTGGTAACCTAGCTGTAGCAATTGAAAACGAGGACAGCTTCCTATACCTCGATGCAAGTGTTGGTAAACACATCATCATGCCCCAGGGAGCCAGGGGAGTTCGTGGGGTTAGCCATGTCTTTCTTCAGCTCCTGGAGTTCAACTTCTTCTGCAATAACATCCAGTCTTGCTCCCCTAATCTCACCCAGATCCATGAGGAATGGCTGTGGGAGGACTTTATTAACTAATACGGAATACAACCCCAAAAGACTGTGGAAACATGCCTCAGTAAGACAACGCATGCAGTAATTAATTTGAGGGATATTTACCGCAATTGATCGGCTTTTTACGCAACCATTGCAGGCCAACGTGCACAACAAGTCAGGCCAACTCTCGAATAGAGCAGCAACACACGCACAAGCTGTGACAGAAATAGATGAGGCAAGCACTCTGGTCAAATGTCAAAAATGGCAAACATCATGGGTATATCGGTCAACATTGTCTACGGTGCTTACGAAATAACATACATTTTCAACAATACGTAGATTACAGTGTTATAAAGAGTTTTTAAAATATATTTTTTAATCTTTCTTTTTTTCCCTTCTGACGTCGCTGGGCGGAAATCCCCACTCTTGTGACTCAAAAGTTCAACACAAATACCAGGGGTATGGTGCCTTCAAATACCGTAGTCATTTAGAGCGTTTTATCCCAGTCTTTGAGCTCACATTGTATCGACTCCGCAATACTGGTGAAGAACTGATGCTATTGTACTGTTTTGAACGTCCCTGTAAGGCGATTGACTAGTTCACGGGACTAGTGCGTCAACGTCTTTCGCGCATGTGAGACGCGCCGATGAAATCGGAAGCGATATAAAATCCCACTTTTTTCCATGGTCTTGAATGCAACCTACGTCACGTAAATGGCGGACGTTGTAAACAAAGCCACGGTTTTGCGGAAGAGTTCCGTGTCCAAACATCTTCAATGATGAACAACGTCGAGTGTGAGCGCCCGGACAGCCTGGACGAATGGGTCGCGATAAAAAGCAACGTATTCGAGGAAGACGAAGTGTTTAAGTTGGGCTTTATCGTCCAATGGAACGTCATCGAGTGTAAGTTCGCGGTCACCTGCCACAACAGGACATTACAGCGGCGGAGGCGCAAAGAAGACTTGAGCGTGGCTGGGGAGCAACAAAGTAGCTGGGCCGGACTCTTCTCTGTCAGTGATTTAAAACACACCCATCAACAGCTAACATGTGTCAGCGATGTATTGGCGGCTTGCTTTCCCGACTTGTCCGAATTCGAAGACTGCAGCGTTTGGGATTTGCTTTTCCCGAATCGGAAGTGCGCTTCGGACGATGAGCGCAGGGACTCGGACTCGCCGTGTCGGAAGTTGGAAAAGTACTTCAGCACCGCTATCGACCTTTGCGGGAGGACAATTGTACTCGACACGCTTTTCGCCCAGGATGAGCGTGACGATGAGGACTACTTTGAGAACCTTCAAGAGTTCAAGAGAAAGAGCATGCACGACGAGATGTCAAGGGCGAAGGGTCACCTGCGCCAGGTAACCGAGTCATGTACACAGCCTCCATTCGCCACACTTTTCTCAAATGTCGCCGGTTGCCTTAAAGGTTAATTAGCTACTACAATGATTACTCGCTTGAAAACGTTACGTATGATGAACAAAAAAGCGATTAGTTTGAAAAATTCACGATAGTTAAGTGATAAATAACGATACATTTCACTAACAAGTAAATAATATAACAATTGTATATATGTATAATTCTAACCGTTTTCCAGTGGCTAGTTGTATGTGCATTCTAATAGATGAATGTTCTGCCTGCCCCTACTGCACTGGCCTAGATACAGTAGATGATCAAAGATGTTTGCTTTCGTATCCGTTTGCGTAAGTGGTCAATATCGTAAGACAATATGGAGTTGAAGAATTCTCCCTTGTCATCACTTGTGAACGCAGAATAATTTTGAGTTTTCTCCTTTGAGTAAAGGTTGCATTGAAGAATGTTTTTGAACACAGGGGACTATGTGTCCTTGCAAGGCAGTCATGAGTTAGGTTATTTTAAGAAGATTTCAAAACAGTTTAGAATCCCTGCAATTTTATTCACACTCTGCATTCACCACTATTCACCACTATTCACCACCCTCTTATTCAAAGCTTAATAACCGACTTTTAATCTTGTAACTGTGAAAAGAATGATGATCTATGTCCTGTCTTTCTTTTTAGCTGCTGCAGAGTCACAATGGCACCGACCGGATGCTTGCGCTGCTGGCTATCTACGCACAGGAAGACGAGGCCTACCAGGACCTGGTCACTGAGGCCACTACCTTCTTCCAGTACCTACTGCAGCCTTTCAGAGACATGCGAGAGCTGGCTTGCCTCTACAAAATGGAGATCCTGGTAAATCCAAACGTGACATTTAAAAGTCGATTTTAGGGCTGTCCACTCTCTTAAATCTTTTTAGAATTGATTATATTTATTGATTGCTCCAGCTAATGATTGTTCAATTGAAGAGATTCACACATGGCTGTGGCGACCACGGACAACAATGAGCTAGCATTATTTATTTCATTGCTTGACTGCAGTATAGACTTCCCGCCAACAGAGTGGTAACATACCAGGGGTGTCCAAACCTTCCAATTTAAGGGCTACATGTACAGAAAAATGAAAGGAAGGGAAGGGCACACAGAGACAAACCATTCACACACCCAATCACACCTAAAGACAATTTAGAGTCAATACTTTAATTTATTAAAAATGCTCAGGTATATCAAGTAAGTAATAATGTATTGATCCTATTTTCAGGTTAATGTGATAAACTGCTACTGGCTGTTAAAGGTGATAACGTGGCAAAATAAAGGAATTTTCAAGGGGAGGGGGGGGGGTATATCCCACCAGACGAGATCTGTACTAATGGTAAACCCCTTACTTCAGGATCATTAAGGTGTTATCTTCATAATGGGACCTTGAGACAGCAGAAAGTGAACTTTTTTTGCTTCTAAAGTGATCTTGATTTTACCACAATAACTCTCTTATTTTTGTCGTAAGTAGTTTATAGTTTATAGTATAGTTTATAGTTTCTCATTGCAGTTTTAGAAAAGATGTACAGAATATACATCATTTAATTTGTTGTAGTGTCACCTTTTTTTTAATATATCCACCTTTTTTTTAACTGGTTTTGTGGTACTTTAAATGTCAGACCGCTAAAAAATGGATGATGGGCCACAAATGGAGTTTTGGCACCCATCTAATGAACGGCATTAAACACCTACTGGAACTGTCTATGTGGCAAAAATGTATTGGCTCGTCTGATTTAGTTGAACCCCCCAGGTGGTGATGATGTCCGTGACAGGGAATGCAGTCATTAAAAAAATGTACTGCTCAATATATTAGGAATAAGCCTCCCTTCTTCTGGAAATCACTTTTCATTTAAACAGTTACTCCCTTTTCTGGTTATATCATCTGCTGTAGCTTCTGTGTCACCAGGGATGTTAGAGAATATTTGACCAAAACTCATTCTCATACATGTTTGATTAGCATTGCACATTTAATGTTCTCCACTGCCGTTTTCCACAGAAGTCCCTGGAGTTTGATGACTTGGGTCCTAAGCGTATTGAGGCTCTGGAGAAGGAGGCGGAGGAGTGGAGGGCCAAAGCGGAAGATGCAGTCGCTTCTATTCAGGACATCACAGTCACCTACTTTGCGCAGACCTCCAAGGCCCTGGCTGGTGACTCATTCTGTTTAATCACTTGATTATTAATAACCTGAGATCTGTGTGCCTTACCTGCATATTTGGGAAATAAATGATTGCAATCCCTGGTAGCATTGCAACTTCAGATATATTGTATCCCAAAACACGAGGTTTACTCATGGAAAAAAATATACAGTATATTCTTGGTAATATGAATAAACCCTATATGTAAAAATAATACTTATCGTACACTAATAACTCCGGTTTACCACAGGCACAGGGCATATGCCCCGCTTTTGGTTTTTACTTTTCAAGCAATCTGTAGCATATGTTCTCACTGCATGCAGTCAAAGAATTGTGGGATTATTTGGTTTATCAATTTTAGGTAAAGGAACAGAAGACTCGCTTGGACAGTTCTTGAAATAAAAGTTCAAGTGTGCTTGCTACAAATTGTTTGGGGTCAACACGGTGGCAGACTGGTGAGAGCAGTTTCACCTCACGTGCATAGGCCATGGGTTCACTTTGGCTCTAGCCTTCTTGTGTAGAGTTTACATGTTCTTTGCGTGCCTTTGTTTGTGTGCCTGCAATTGCCTTCCCCAAATCAGCTGGGATAGGCTCCAGCATGCCCGTGACCCTTGTGAGTGTAAGCGGTGTGATGGATGGAATATATACTTAAAACCATAAATGGGTTTATGGAAATTATCATCAACGTTGCAATAATTATAAACACACAGAACAACAAAATCAACATATATTTAGATCAATCACTGCCAGACAAGTTAAAATGGATGTTTATTAAAAATGGATTTTTGACATCCAAAAGTTGCATATGATGCCACTTTAATAAAAGAAAAGAAAATGTTAATTTGAGGCTAAAAATGATATTCATATTATACATGTTTCAGGTATGGTTAAGCAAATGGAGGAGGATAAGTGTCGCTTCGGAGCTGCCGCTTGGGCTTCTGCAGCTCCACGACTGGAAAAACTGCGCTTCCTGCTGGCCAAAGAAGCCCTACAGCACATGAGATCAACTGAGATGTGTCTAACCAGAAAGCAAGCCGGCATCAAAAAAGAGGTGAACAGCTCGCACACCCGTTTGGCATGAACAGCATGCTAATTATTATTATTATTATTATTTTTTGGGTGGTAGTATTGGTGAGGGGGGTGGGGCAGGGTGGGCATAGCAGTTTTCTAGCACATTCTATCCGTGTGGGATCAACACAGCTCTGTTGTTTTGTGGCAAGGCTTTGGCGATGGTCACACACACGCTCTCACATGCTTGGCGGTTATGAAACACCTTTCATCTGTTTACAAGAGTCATGCCAAAGCACACAGACTCCCATCACTACATCTCAAAAACCTGCCTGGGAGAAAGAGAGTTTTTGTGTGTGTGCATACGTGTATTTCTGCATTTGTTAGTGTGTACGTTTGGGTTAGTGGGTATAAATCCTTGTGTATATCTGTATTATTATTGTGTGTGCGTGTGTGTCGATGTTTGGATACGTTTCAGTGTCTGTATGGATGTAAGTGTGTGGGCGGATTTTTGGTTTGTGAGTACCCTGCAGTACATGTATTACATCATATTCAAAAGTGTTTTGGAACAATCCTATCTGCTGCTGCAATGTTTTTGAATGTGAGATTTACAAAAAACCTTCAGCGCGTATACGCTCACATTGCATTATTCATCTTATTACACTCTTTAAATACCAGTTGATCATGCTGACTGTATGTGTGTTGGTGTGTTTGATGATGCTTTCTGTGCGTGTGTGTTTTTTCTGTAATGAGATCAGTGAGAAGCACCTACACAGAATCACCGGTGGCCACATAACTCAGTGATTCAGTTGAGTGCACCTGCTGATTTCACTGCATGATGCCTGCGTGCGTGTGAATGAGCACGTGCGCATGGAATGCGCAGCACATCATCTCAAATCAATTCAACGGACAAGCTAGAGTCTGATTTCTAGTCAGTTTCCATTTGTGTGGCACAGCTCAGCCTGAACGTGAACACGCTTCAAAAGTGTCCGCTTCAAAGCTCTTTCTTGAAAAGATTTAGTTGTACAACTGCACAAATATTTTGTTTCAGCTCATTTCAGTGCAAGATCAGCATCAACCAAAAACACCCCGCTGAAATTGAGCCTCAAATACGATCTTTAGCGCATCTTATACATTGCTTGGTGAAAAAGAATAACGGATGGATAATTTGAATTTGACAAGAAATAGCCATCCCTACCTCCCAATTTTAAGGCAATTGTCAGTTATGATTCATCGACAACTGATAGATTATCACGTTAATTTCTAGTTAATAATTTTATGATTGTTTTTAGACCGTTTTTAAAATTGTCCTTTTCCTATAAATTTAGCTTCTCAATAGTAAAATGTAATTTCTGTAGTCCTTCATAAAAGCAGAATTTTATTTGTTTAGAAAAATAAGATCCACTTCTATTTTCGAAGCAAATATCATAATATTTTATCACAAATTAACTGAATCATATTTTCAAATTGATGTTTGGTCTATTTTCTGCACGGTCAGAAGATTTTTTTTTTTTTTTTAATGATTTTGTTTTAATTCAGTACATCAATTAATTAACAAAATAATGAATAGATTATCCATCCATCCATTTTCCTAGCCACTTAACCTCAAGTGGGTCGGCGGCATGATGAAGCCCCAGCTGTCTTCAGGCAGTAGGCGGTAGACCCTGAACTGGTTGCCAGCCAATTGCAGGGCATGCATAGATTCAGACTCACGGACACACCTACAGGGCATTTGGAGTGTCCAATATACCTACCATGCAGCTTTTGGGAATATATTCTCAGTGCCCAGAGAAAGCCCACACGGGCACGGCGAGGACATGCAAACTCCACATCGTAAGACCGGAGCTGGAACCGAGCCAGCGACCTCTTTTCTGTGAGGCGGATGTGCTAAGCACTCTATCACCACGTCGTCCCCCAAAAATTAATCGATTAATAAAATAATCATGGAGCCCTTGTGACACCGGGTACCCTTTTCATGCTGACATGTCCGTTTTTATGTTTTGTTATGTTTTCTGTGTTTTGTTCCAGTTTGTCAGCTTGTATGGCAGAGACAAGAGCCAGACAGCTAAGCAAACTGAACAAGACCAGCAGCACTCTGTAGATCGACTGGAGTTGCAGTTCTACGAAACGCAACTGGAACTGTACAACACCAAGTTTGAGATTCTGAAAAACGAGGAGCAGCTTCTGGTGACTCAGACAGACACCCTGCGGCGTCAGATCAGAGGTACTCCTACTACCAAATGTGTACCATGTGCATGTGTGCAAGTTCAGAGCATGTGTTTGAATATGCATAACAATTTCACTTGCTCTAAATAAATCACTGCCATGCACAAAAAAAAAGTTACAAATCAACAAAGCTACATGTTGGTTACAGTGAACTATGTTTATAATAGAAACTACTAACTGGACCAACCTGATTTGTGTTTTAGAACTGAAGGAAGAGGTGGTATATTATGATGTGTGTGAGGATCCAGAGGAGCTCCACAGCATGGTCCGCACGTCCCTCCAACACACGGAGCCTCCAGCTGTCCGTCAGCTCAAAAGGCGTCTGCAGGACCTGGAAACCAAGAGAGGCAACATCTGTGCTCGGCGAGCCTACCTGCGCAACAAAAAAGTACAGCGTCATCAGACTTTATCTTTGAAAATGACATTTAGAACTTTGTTTATTCATAGTATAGTTATGTTTTAGCACATTGTTTTTTTTTTTTCAGCCTGCTGTTAAGCAGCAAAAGCAAAGGTCTGCCTGATCACTCTTTACAAATGCACTTATTTTGGGGGGGTGGCGTATAGCACGCAGGTATTTGCTGAAGGAACCTGTCTATTTAGCAGGTTTTTGTGCTCTTTCTGTAATGCCCTAAAATGCCACAAGATGGCAACAAAGCACTGGCTCATAGAAAAGTAGCAGTTAGTGACTAGGTCATAAGTTCTTAATTGTTATATAAGACAAGGGTTCTCAAAGTTTTTGTGGAGTCAGGGACCCCTTTTCGGAAGCAAATTTTCCAAGTACCCCCATTGCAAATGTTTGCGGAAACAAAACAACAAAAAGCATTTAAGCCAAACATAAGTGCCCTTTTATTCAGCAACACCTTAAATTTGGTAACAGGTATATTCGTTACTTTTTAGCCAGACTGCAGTTTGAAAAATATATGTTGCAAATAGCATGTCTATAAAGGGTCAATTTCTCCCGAAAAGGTTACTCAAAAACAGCCTTCTTCATCGCCTTGTTAGAAAGCAATTGTAGGCAGCATTTTGACAAATTAAAAAATTATTACATTTTCAAAAATGTGTTATGCTGGTTGAATTACTTGCTTTATTGAAGAGTCGTGGATATTTTCACAATTTCATATAAAATAAAATGAGCACAAATATATATATATATAAATGCAAACTAATATTGGTAAATTAAATCAGCTGTCTGATTAATTGGTCGGGCTGTTGTACACGGAAGAGCCCATGTTACTTTTCCCCTACCCATCCGTGACCCAACCTGATTGGCTCCGTGACTCACCTTTGGTCTTAATCCAGCAGTAGACAATCACTAGTCTAGGAAATACCAGTGAAGTGATACCTCTCAACTGAGAGACGCCTCCGTGCCGGGGTTGACTAAATGTGACAATTGTGGGATGAAAAAAAAAAAAAAAAAGCATTGACTTCCTACGCACATCAGATGATTGACCTCCACACTTACAGTGCAAACCACCTAGCAACGGACTAAGCCCGTGTTCTTAACAACTGTGTTTTGAGGCCACGTGTGAAAACAACAAAACACAATTTCTCAAGTTGAATCAAGTGATGCAACAAGACATGCTCCAACTGAAGCTAACAGCGTTCTTTGTGATGCGTGCCTTTATGTAGGACCAGTGTGTGGAGGCCCACGAGCAGAAGCGGCTTGCAGCTGAGCACAAATCCATAGTCTTCGCCCAGCATCATCAGGTCCACTTGGTATGTCGTCATGGCAACGAGACAGTCAGAGAGATGCTCCCACATTGGCAAAAGCTCCTAATGAGCTGCAATCGGATTCTGTCCGTCTCCCCGCAGTGTCGCCTTCAACTTCTCTCTCCCTGTCACGGTTTTTTGTAGAAACGAGAGAAGAGGAAGGAGGAAGAGCAGAAAAGGAAGCTGTGGGTGGACCAGGAGCGAGAAAAGACTCTGAACAGATTAAGATCCTTCAGAGAGGTTAAACCTGTTCTTATTTTGTCTTTTTAATAAGATGCAAAGCTCCCCCTGGGTTATCGAAGTTTTGACTTTCTTAGATGCAGACATCAAGGAGAGGCTCGCCATTCTTTATTATTTATTAACTCATTCAAACACAAAGGCCATTTTTACATTCTTTGTAAGAGTAGAAAAAATCTATTCCAGATGCATGTGTTAGTTGAATTAGTTGAATTAAGAAGAATGAAGTAATTAGTGAATTAATTACTAATCAAGTACTTTATGTTCTAAAAAGACCAACATAATTGTTTATTTGAGGTAATTAAGTTTAAGTGGTGTTCTGTGCGGCCCTTCAAAGTATCTGAATGCTTAAAGATCATCAAAAGCACTGAGCTGCCCTTAAAACCTTGTAAATGTTGTAAACCTTTGTATAAATTGATTTGCAGCATGGTCTTCTCTTCAGTTAAACATTTGCATCTATACAGTGTTTACAGTGTCTGAATCAGCCATTACTTTTTTGCCATTTCCATTCAACACTTTTATTTAAGACAAAAAGAAAAAGGCCTTGCCTTGTTAAAAATTGATCTTTAAAGAAAAGATTGAAAGTAATTTGACCTGGGGCATTTTTTCGCAGCTAAATCACTGCTGCATTTTTTTCCCCCAGAGGATAAAGAATGTATGCCTGTGTTTATGTTTGACTTCACTGACTGTTTAAGTAGCTAGTGCTGTCATTGTCTGCATTGAAAAGTTAAAAATACATTTTAAGTTGAGTTGACAAAAAATGAACACTTTTTCCCCTTACTCTTTGCTCTCCCCCTCATCTTTTCAAAGAAGAGACAGGGTCAGTACGTCTTGAAGTCCCCTCAGACCCGGAGGTCTCCCACTAAGTCGTCTTGCCCCTCCCAGCCACTTTCCATCATCAGCCTGGGCCCGCTTTCCTCCTCTGATGGGCTTCCCTCCTTCCAGCCTCCACCGAGACGCAAAATATTACCGGTGAAAGTGCAGGCTCAAGACATCCGAGTCCAAATCTACTCTTCGCAGCCACCTCCATCTGAAAATTGCTTTAATGTGGCGCCCACATCTCCGCCGCCGCCACCACCGCCGCCGCCGCCGCCACCACTACTACTCAACACCTGTAAGGACAAACCATTGCCACTCAGTGACCAAGAACAACCTTTTCCAGCAAAGAACACCCTCACTCAAAACATAGGTGAGGCTCCTAGATTTTAATTAAAAAAATAATATATATATATATATATATATATATATATATATATATATATATATATAAAATATTATATATAAAATATTATATTATATTATATTATATTGTTTCCAAAAAATATGCAGAATTAAGCATGTGTTACAACAAAAATTTACCATGCTAAATGAAATTGAAATTAAATAAAAATAAATAAATAGTACATTAAATAAATTAAATCAAGTTTACGTCAACAGCACTCCAAATGTCAATATCATTTGAATATCCAAGTATATTAACTTTTTAATTTGAAAATGTACACTTATCCAAAAATATACAACTTATTACCATGCAAAATATGAACATTTTTTTTCCAAAACACAACTTAATTATCATGAAAATGATGCTTTTTATCTAGAAATTATGTGACTATCTAAAAAAAAATTAGGACTTTCAAAACTTTGCTCCACTTCTTTTAAACGTGTTGTTTTTCATTAAAGGTTAAAATTAAATGTAAATGCACCCACCCTAAACACACCTCTAAACAGAGCTTCAGATGTTCAGAGCTGTTGAGGACGAAGATCATCAAACTTAAAGCCGAACTGCGGTGTTGCTATAGGAACCATGGATGAAGTGTTAGCCTCGCTGCAACGTGGACACATCCGGCTTCGAAAGGCCCCCGAAGCCGGGACCCCTCCCCCCCGTGGCGACCCGAGAAGCAGCCTGATGTTGGCCATCCGGCAAGGAGTCACCTTGAAGAAGGTCAGGTGTCCTACACTAGCGAACGTCCAAACCTTTCCTTAGAAAGCTTGCATTTCGAACCACCTTGGGAAAACCCTACCGGTTGTAACCGAGCGTCATTTTAGGTGCTTCCGGCTCGATCTGACATGCAGAGCGGCAGGCAAGACAACGAGCTGGAGCGTAGCATCAAAGCGGCCATGATGAGGATGAAGAAGGTGTCTGATGACTCCGACGACGATGACAGAGGGGACGAGGAAACACACAGTGGCGAGTGGGACAATTGAAGATGACTACACACACATATGCACATCTATAAAGCCACACTTACAACACCTTATTTAAGGCCAAATTTGAGTGTGGACGTTTGCTTAACTTAGTCGCCTTTTAATTTGAAATTTAAATGTGTTTCGGGTGTGATAAAAAAGTGCAAAATTGTTTCATAGAGTAGGATGGAAAGCTGTGGGAATTTTTGTTCAATAACCTTTGACATCCTGCTTAACTCATTCAAGCGGACATATTTTTACTTTTCTAATTTTAGTCCAGACATTTAATCTCAGGTCCATATTTTTTGTTATATTTATCCTTTTCTCATGTGGTTGGCTAAAGGAAGGTCTTAAAAATGTACTAAATGAATTAAGTACTAAAGTCATTGATTTAGGTAAATAAGCACTGAAATAATTGATTATTGTACTTCAGTGCCAATAATCAATTACTGTTGCTACTTTAGAACTTAAGTATCTAAAACAATTGATTATTAATTACAATTTTTTTTTGTATCTAAACTTACTGATAATTGTAGTACTTCATTACTGAAGTCAATATGAGCATCTAAAGCAGTGGTTCTTAACCTTGCTGTAGGTATCGAAACCCTTACATTTCCGGACAAAAATAATGATTTTTAACTTGTAAACGCAGTGTGATGTGGCTTTTACTGACGCGTATACACAACACACACAAACACATTGTCTCACACCTCAGACTGACTCATGGAACCCCAGGGGTTCAATCCAACCCAGGTTAAGAACAACTGATCGGAAGTAATCATTAATGAAGTCATTGATTACTTTAGTACTTAATCACCTAGTTATTGATTACTTTCATACTTATTTCAATAAGTGACAGCCATTTTCATACCATCCTTTAGCCAAATACTTAAAAATATATAAGTACCCGGGATTGAATGTTTTGACTCTTAAAAGAATAGAAATACAGTATATGTCTTTAGGATTGAATGAGTTCAAGGTCCATCAGGTGTGGCGCCGGGTGGTGAAGCCTGTTGGCCAGTGACTAAACGGCATAAACTCCATACTCAAGTGTAAAACGCTACCACATCATGTGTGTTGCGCAAGGGGGCTTGCGGCAGGCACATTGTAGGGAAAATAATATATAACGCTTGAGAAAGGCGTATTTTGATTGACGGCTAAGTGTTTGTTGTCGTGACAGAAATGGCCCAAGTTATGTTCAGTAAACGGGACTGGCAATTTTACCCATTCGCCACAGCTGCAAGGAGAGCGCTGCGTAATTGGGGAAGGGGTGCCATGCTGGTGCTTGGTTGCCTTTTAGCCCCGCCCAAAAGAGACAACCGAGAAGGTAAAAAAAGGTTTACACACTCAGCAGCTCACTTCTAAAATTTTCCGAGTCTCTGCATGTTTTCAACACTTATCTTCCAACATATTTCATGTATTCCAGAGTAAAACACAGGATTGACTTTAGCTAGGCCAGTGTTTTTCAGCCACTGTGACGGCACAGTAGTGTTCCACAAGATGGCGTCAGGTCTGCAGTGAGAAATTATTCAGTTTCACACGCATTCATTTAATTAATATGTGGAAACATAAAATGCCCTTGTCGGCTGTGAGAGTAGTGTGTTTCAGCCTAATCGTGTAATAAATACCCTTTGCCAGTAGGTGGCAGTGCAGTACTTTGAGACAAGCTCTTAAGGGATGTTAAACAGTGTTTATTTGACTCCTGTTAATAAAACTTTGATTACTTGGATACTCCAGAGATTCAAAATTTTAAAAATTTGGGCTGGTGGCGTGCCTTGAGATCTTTCAAAAGAAAAAACGTTGCCCTGGCTCAAATAAGGGTGACGGACTTGTTGGCGCCAATCCACCTCTGCCTTAATAACAAAAAAGTCTCAGAGGGCTTTAGAGTTCCCACGGCATCCACTGAACCGAGCCCCTCCAAAGGAAAAACTTGTAAAACCGAAAAATAAAAAAAACATTGAAAAGTTGGGAGGAGGTAGGAGACCCTTTCATGTGTTGATCTGCTAGTGAGGACAAAGAGTGTTGTAGTACATTCATGCTAAAATAGGCCGGCTCGGTGAAAGAGCGGCTAGCATGTCTGCCTCACTGTTCAGAGTCCCAAGTTCAATTCCTGCTTGCTCCATCCTTCCTGTGTGGAGTTTGCGTGTTCTCCCTGTGCCTGTGTGGGTTTCTTTTCGGGCTTTCTCCCACATTCCAAAAATATGCTTGGTAGGTATAGTGGACACTCCAAATTGTCCCGAGTTGTAATTGGGTGCGTAAGTGGTTGTTCGTCCCTGCGTGTCATGCGATTGGCCGGCAACCGGTTCAGGGTTGCACGAAGACGCTAGTGAGGAAAAGCGGCTATAGATGATGGATGGATGGATGTTAAATGATTATTGAATAAATGTTCAAACAGCTTTCAGCAGAAAAAAAAGCTATTTAGCGTTTGTAGTGCTATGTTGGGAAATTGAAAATGATGTCCCCCTCATGGAAGGAGTTTACGTATTTAACATTTAAAATGTTTCTATTTGCAAAGGCGTCTTTGGGCCACACTGAAATGGGGAAAATGACATTACAGGAATAACATTATCAGATTATTTTGTTTTTTAGATCAGAGTTAACATTACAATGAGTTATATTTATTTCCAAGAAACATGGTAATAGAATGTTTTTGAGGAACAATCCTATTCTTATTTTTGCTGACCTTCAAGGTATTGGGTACTTACAACGCCTATCCATACCAAGCACTGATACTCGAGGAAAAGAAAAACGGGATTTCAAAGGCAATCTAGAAAAGAGATGGCTTGAATTTGTCCTGCGCCCCCAAAGGCTTGGCCTAATGTATTTTCTTAACTCAGTGTGGCCTTAATGTACACCTATTAGCGGCGCCACCGTTTGTTTTTTTTTCTGTCCTGTTGTTTGCTGCTATCCAGTATTATGAATGTATTTGAATCATCCTGACTGCGTCCACAGCAAATTGTTTTAATCCCTGTTGTGATTAGGCCTCGCTAGCACTGAAAATGTTATTTTTTGTACAATGTACAAAACCTTTCTTGAGCCAAGCGGGCCAGGTCTTGCTTGCCCCCTGGCCTTGAGTTTTGACACGTGTGCACTAAGGGTTAATAGCCGTCCTTGAATTGTTAGTAATTTGTGTTTCTGATGCCGCAATGATTGTATGACAGTCATGAGGAGCATGTTTGAATAAATCTAACATTGAATTCTGACTTGAGTGTGTGAGCCCAACGATGAATCATCTCGCCTACACTATCTATAGAAAGTCATTTGAGACTTTATTTCCAATCCTTGATGTCCAATTTAAGGTCCATATTGCGTGTGTGTGTGTGTGTGTGTGTGTGTGTGTGTATATATATATATATATATATATATATATATATATATATATATATATATATTATATATATTTATATTATATATATTATATATATATTATATATATTATATATATTATATATATTTATATTATATATATTATATATATATTATATATATTATATATATTTATATATTATATTAAATATATATTTATAAATATATTTATATTTTACATTAAATATATATTTATAAATATATATTTTATATACATATATATATTTTTTTTTTTTCTTTTTCAGTTTGAAAATCAAAAAAGCATTTAAAAAAAAAAAGATTAGCAAAAAAAAATGTAAGATGAGGACAATATTAGTCATGTGTCACAAAAACGCTTAACATTTGGAGGTTGTGGGTTCGATTCCGGCTCCATCCAGCCTTCCGGCGTAGAATTTGCATGTTTTCCCCGCACCCTTTGTGTGTTTTCTGCAAGTTACTTGCAAGTTTCCTCTCAGAATACTACCAAGGCTTTGTTTTTGCCATTTGAAGTGTAATTAAAAGGATTACGTTTTTTTTACCAGTCACTTTTGAGACATTTGGTTGTTCTTTTCCCTATTTGAGACTAATCTGTATAAACATTTTAAAAAAGTAGTTAACTGTTGAAAGTTTTTTATTTTGTTACTGTTCAAAAGGATAGTTTTAGGTATACTTATACAATTATTATCTTAATTATATTTTATTGTCGATGCGGTGAGTGGGGTCAGGGTGCGAAAGGTTATCTCTTTCCTGGGGAAGCTTTGCAAAATATAATTGAGAAACACTGATTAATTTGTTTTTCCCCAATATTTATTAAGAAATACATATCTTCACAGCCATTTAAGTGTCATGCTGAGCAACATACCTGCTTCCCCATCTCAAAGACCTAACTACCATTTTCTCTTCAGGTACTCACTTTCGTCGCTAGTAGATATGTGGTGAATGTTTGTTCCGTGAAAAAAAAATGAGATGTGAGCTACTGTATTTTTCCCATTCATTCCCATTTGTTTTTGTAAATGGGGAAAAAAAATGCAGTGAGTGGGATTAAGTTGCCAAGGCAACCCATACTCGATCCTCCACTGCAGATATTTCCTCACTGGGGTTTTTCCATCCTGTATACGGGCAATTTTGTGGCAGCTTTTTTTTCCCCTTTTGACATGAGAAAAATGATGGTGAATCCCTGCTCAATTGTTGTGGCTTTATGTGCGTCGAGTAGGTGCTGAGATTACAGCTCGGTTCCATTACAGAGACAAGCAGCCACGAGAAATGTTTTACTCATCTCTCTTGTGCACGAACAACACCGGTGTTGTATTTTTTTTTTTGCAATCTTTTATATCCATGGGTGTTTACATGGCTCAAAACAAAAGGTCATGTTTTGTTATGTTTGATATTACATGGATGAATAAATTCCAAATTTATCACAGAGATGAAAGTATATACATGATTGTTTTTTGTAAATATTTAAAAATAGAAGATTGTACAAAGCAGCTCTGATAGAAGACGGGTTTTGGTATAATTCATATATTATTGTACATCATGTAGATTGACTTTGTTCGTACTAGAAACACATACATAGAAGAGAGGCACCCAAATAAATAATGTCAGACAAAAGTCCCAAGTCCCTCAGTAGTAGTGTTGTTCACATTGTCCGCCCGTGTAGCAGCACCACGTCAACTCGCCCCGAAAATCACCACGCAAATACACAAAAGAAACTTGAGTGAAAGGAAGCACATCAACAGCCTTGTACAAATAGACCCAACATAGTGCTGTTCTCACGAACACGTCCTTGAAAGTGACCGCAAAATTGGCATCTATTTGTTTTGGATGACTTGTTTGGTGAAGAAAGCTATAGAGACATCACTTGTACCCGTCTATGGAAATGCTGGATCACAGAAGGACTCTTTAGAGGCAAGTTGCAGTACACATATTGATGACAATTTCCTTGACATCCAGCTTAAGCTCCATCTGCTCTAAGTACTTATACTGTATTTCTGGACCAGAAGCTGAATATTGTGAATATTGAATAAATGGATGAAGTCATTTGAGCATTTATTCAATATACTAGTGACATTGTAAAGTTGTATTACATGACATCCAGTGTTCTACGACTAATACTAGCAGCATGCGGCAAACTGCAGTTTTGCTTGAGAGGCAGCAGAAATTTCATACAGTGGTGTGTGTGTGTATCCTAGTATTTCCGCTAGTGCACCGAATTGTCTTCAAAGTAAGGTGAAAAAGTGTGCGTGTGCATGGACCTGAAGCTGGATATCAAAACTACGGAATAAAAGCTCAAACGACACACACGAATTTGAGCCGTTTCCCACAACCATTTTCATGAGGGCCCACATTTTCTTACCAGGAGGACTTGACCTAGAAGCCCACCTGGAGGCACTTGGTAAGATGGCCGTGAGTCTGGGGGGTGAGCGTTATCCAAGTACAAAGTGACACACCTGAGATAGAGCCTATGGATTGCGAGCCGAGGAGGTGGGGCTTCAGAATAACACCAATTATTACTCGCGTGACACTTGGCAGCATTCCGTTTGTGTGTTGTTACTTGTAGCCCTTGTGAAGAACCCACCACCAACACCCCCCCCAAAATCATACCCACAAACATAAGCTCCAAAGTATGACTTGATTGGCTTGCACACAAAAAGTAGGGTCATGTGTCTTGCGAGGACGTCCGTACTGGCTCCGCGTGCACGTGACTTGAGGGAGAGCGGGCGCCGCGTAGTTTGTGCCCTGAAGACGTCCACGGCGGACCGGCGGGCTCAGTTGTCGACGCCGAGCCGGGACAGCCCCCGCCGGAACTCGTGCAACTCGTCCAGCTTGATGTCCAGGACGTCCATCAGCTTCTTCAGCTCGCCCTTGATGTTGCCCTGCTTTTGACGACTGTCGTCCACGTCCATGTGAAGAACGTCGATCCTCCCCTCCAGCTCCCTGTTCCTTGTCTCTGCGGTCTGGGCAAGCAAGAGAAAAACGCGGCACCGTGACTTAAGAAAGCAATTGCGGAGGAACCCCGGTTTGGCGATTGACCTCGTTTTGCAAATCAAGTAAAAAGCATGCATGTTCTACTTAAAACGGGGATATTTATTTTTATTTTATTTTTTCCATACCCTGCATACTCACAGTTTGATACCTAATGTTTATTTAAGCTCTCTCTTAAGAGCCCATTTTCCTTTTTGCAACATCTTGGTTTAATCCCGGGAATTCCAACTGATTCTCATTTATTCTCATTTGAGAATCCAACTGATTCTCAAAATGAACACAATTTTCCAAGCCTTATTTCAAAACGAATTAAAAAAAAAAATCCCACTGCTCGATATTCTACATACAAAACAGCAAGGTGAAAATAAACTAGTAATAGGAATAAATTAATAACATGCACATAAATGATCAGGATAGATTGAATCAGTCAAAAAAGGCCAAAAGTGCATGTAGAAAATATTTGTCAATTTTACATAGGAGTGTGGAATATTTTATCGAGATGTCCTGGCTGAGCTAAACACTTTGATATTCAAACGGGTGAAAGAACTGTGGAAAGGAGGGGTTTACCGTATAAAATCGCTGTAATCAAGAATTGCATTTTGAAAAATGGAACATTTTACTGTCATGACTTATGGGAACATGTGAATTATTGGACAGCAAAAAGAAAGAAAAAAATGTTCCCAAGATGTTCTGAATGAACGAATGAAAATGGATTTGCAAAGATCGGAACCTTTGTTGTTGTTGAATGTCCGACTCACGCTTTTGTCTTGACAATGCGAACTTCTGTAGTTGGACAGTTGACACAGATATAGGTGATGATTTTCAGTCGAATGAACATTAAATGAGTGGAATAACATTTTATTTTGAGGGAGAGTGGTGTTTCTTGACAATAAGGACACAACATATGGCAATTGAAAATGCTTTCCGTAGCATTTTGCAGTTACGCGCTTATGAGTGTTGAGAAGCGGAGGGAAAGCCGGCGCTCCAGACTGTCAGGCAACACTTTAATGCCAAAGATACCAATGAAGGGAGGAGTTTAAAATAGTAGTGCTAAATAGGTGCTACACCCTCATGTGGCTCTGAGCTCCAGCTGACTCCTGAAACTTTATCTGTATTCCAGTGTCACATTTAGGAAGACCAGACACATGAGTGCAAACACATTTTATAATACGGCCACACACATTTGGGGGGGGGGGGGGGGATATTTTAAAAAACAAACTCATGAGACAGCCCAGCAAAAAATGCCACCTCCAAAATGATGGTATATTTCATTTTAAAGTAATAACCTATATTTGTCCATATAAACATATATATTAAAAAAGCAATACATTTAAAAAGCCAACTGACTGACCTAAATGAAGCTTTTTTTTTTTGAGAGAAAACCACTTGTTATTTTAGGAGCCATCCAAGTGGAGGAGAAGGCTCAAAAGTCTTTGTTGTTGTTCATCCAGCTGGCTGCTTTGACAGCAACAAACCAGTCAGTTGAGGAACTCCAGGCATGTCATTGTTGCTTTTATCCCGCTCCGTGCCCGACCAGAGAGGCGGTACATACTGTACATACCACGTTCTGCTTCTCACGATTATTACAAACTTTGCCTTGGATCATACAAGTTGCTGTGACATCACATATACACACACACACACACACCGGCCGTCTGTGCACTCTCGCTCTTCAGGTTTGATAAACAGGTGCCCTTTTGTTCAAAGACAAACGGGGAGGATGGGCGCGGCTTTGCGGAGCCAAAGATAAACCGACCGCACACATAGAATTAACCTCACCAAGAGACGGTGACAGCATAATCACTTTTTTTCGCATCTCGAAAAAAGTAGCATCTCAATAGACGCTATTCCCCATACCGCTAGACCACAGGTGTCGAACTCCAGTCCTCGAGGGCCGATATCCTACATGTTTTCAAACCTTTTCCCTCAAAAACACCTGATTCAAATGATTGGGATCATTTTGAAGCTCCAGCAGAGCTTGCTAATGAGCTAATCATTTGAATCAGGTGTGTTGGGGAAAGAAAACCGGAAAACATGCAGGATGCCGGCCCTCGAGGCCTGGAGTTCGACACCTATGCGCTAGACCTTTTATGAATGGACAAATCCGGTGACGTGTGCGTGCCACTCTCATGACAGCGATGTCCAATCGCCAGCCTTCAGGCTTGAGAGATGAATAGAAAGAACTTGTTGATTTTGGTGTGTGACAGTAGTGTGGCAGCCACTAAAGCAGACTGCGAGCTCGACTCTCTCTCACACACACACATGCACACAACACAATATATCATGGCAACCAAGCAGAGACGTGTGTTCTTTACCTGCAGTTTGGAAGTGATGCTCTCACACTCTGCCATGAGTTGAGGGATTATCTCTGCCTGCTTCCT
This sequence comes from Hippichthys cyanospilos, assembly GCF_059441005.1. Classification (NCBI taxonomy): domain Eukaryota; kingdom Metazoa; phylum Chordata; class Actinopteri; order Syngnathiformes; family Syngnathidae; genus Hippichthys; species Hippichthys cyanospilos. Next base: position 14,708,342 of record NC_142372.1, on the reverse strand, counting down.
CAGATTTTCCAGCTCCTTGGTTGAGGGGAGGGAGAGACATGTTTAGTGCATATCTAATTCCTATCATAAAGAGCATTTACTGGATACTCATAAAGAACATTTACTGGTTACAACGTCAGGTGCAGTACAGGCATTTTATTATGGGCATCTTATGGCGCATCTGTGCAATAGTCATGTTGTTCATTCAGCACAGTTACATGGCACACCCGTGACTTGGAAGGAGAAGTGTTTAGAACAATATTTTATATATATATATATATATATATATATATATATATATATATATATATATATATATATATATATATATATATATATACACACATACTTACACAGACACACACACTGTATGTTTTTTTTTGTTACATTCTCTGGGAAGCACTTTCTGAGTATGTACTTTAAAAACTATTTTATCTACTTACTGTATCTCACAATGATACTACGCAGGCCTATACTATTACATCCAGTATAGAAACAATATTGTTGAATTAATCTCTCCCCGTCAGCAAACCAACAACCCTAAGGGCACATTTTTATAATACACCTTTTGTATTAGATCCCATTGGATTTTGTCGGTGTGCCTCAGGTTGGAAGCATTGAACGTACAGTAAAAACAAAGATTCAATATAAATGTGTGCTCCATGCGCTGGCAAATTTCTTCGATTTTACTCCGAGCCCTCGTTCTCTTTCTGTTTTATGAGAAACACTTCATCATAACAATGATAATCCGACATTTGTCATCACCTGCAGCAGTTCGCTTCTGCTACTTTGTGACTGGCCAGTATGTACCCACCACCCTAGGAAAAAGTGTGTGTGTGTGTATGTGTTTCTAGGAGAAATGAGTCACTGGGCAGATGAGTCTCTGCGGCCATCTGCTAGTTTACTGTTATTTCATATGTCGGCCGTTTGGGTCAGTGACTGGAAACACGGCAGACGCTCACTGGTCAATGTTGTTTTGATCATAATATTTGAAATTAGCTCCAATATACACTGCTTACAAAAAGTTAGGGTTTAGAGTCGACTTATAAGGTCAAACAAAAATATACTGAAACCGTTACTGGTGAATTCAATTTGATCTAAACTTGTGAATGCACGCAGTGGCGGAGCGATGGGTGGCCCCTTCCATACCTGACCACTGTCGCATCCTGACCACTCCACTGAAAAATTTCTGGCTATGAACCCGAATGCTCACGTTCAACTACTCGTTTTAGTTTCCCACGCACGACTTGTTATTGTTTAACCTTGCACTGAATAGCAAGATTCACAACACGTGTTTAACCCATCTTAGATTTCTTTTGTAATAAATTGGAGTCTCAAGTGCAAACTCTGCTAGTTCACTAATATTTTTATAAGTAATATTTGTACACTTACATATGTAAAGTATAAATACTCTGCTTGGGGGGGGGGGGGGGGGATGACGCTACTTTGCAGTTTTTCCACTTCACAGGGGGATTTTGGTACTGTTGAAAACCTGAGAATTCATCATCATCAAAGGAATGAAACAAAATTCAAGATACCTAATGAAGACTGATTCTCAGATTTGGACATTGCAGTCCAGTCAAATTCCTGATCCCATATCAGCACTTACCACTTCCCAACAAATCCAGGATATAATCAGCTCCTGGGGGAGAAACGCTCCCTGGTCTAGTCACGACAACTGTGATCCAAGCCTCACCTGTTCTTTGTCGTGCAACTCGGCCTCCAGCTCCTGCACGCGTACGCTCAGTTGTGCATTCCTTTGCTTCTCCTGATTGGCCTCATTACACTGAACCTCTAGCTCTGCAATCTAAAGACACACAAGAAAGGGAAGCATTGGGGGAGACATGAAGAACGTGAACAGCTATCATAGCTATAGCTATAAGATGGACTCGTTGCTGATTTCCCCCAAGAGATGGATTCATTTCACAAAAACTGTACTGTAAGCATCCAATTTCGGGGGGCACATTTCGGGAAGGTCTTTTTTGTGTTTAGTGGAGCTTGTATAGTGTTCAGCGCTATTATGCAGTTTATTGTTCACAGACAAAAAAAAAAGTAAATAAAGAGAACAATTTTTTCCATGTAAGGCTTAGCAGCATGAAAAAATAGGTCAACGTGCTTGTGCAGACTTCTTCGATTTCTTTTCGACGTGCAAAGTCTGCATTACCTTCTCCCTGAGCGTGTCACTCTCCTCTTTACAGGCACCGAGTTGTTTCTTCCAGCTCTCGACATTAGCCGAGGACTCCTGCAGCGCGTCCACCAGTCTGGCGTTGTTCTCTCTCAACGTCTGCAGCTCGGTTTCCCACTTCTTGGCGTTGGTGTTGCTGTCAGACAAGCGACGGTTCCAAGAGGAGCGTTATTAAAGGAGCGAACATTTTAGACAGGCTAGTGTTGAAATGCCTGGGGTGCGTGCCCACTGAGGTGACGCAGAATGAAACAAAATCATTCTAATGGCTTCTCGCTTAAATGTGCATGATTTTGTGGGGAGATTTTTCAATGAGACAGAGGTCTCAAACTCCTCCCCCCTAGCTCTAGCTGAAACCTCGTTCACTTGGTTGTGTTAATAAATACTACCCTTAATCACATGTGAATAAATGTTTACTAAACATTGCAGGCCATTTCACACCTCCAGTAAGCCCTAAAGCCTTGTAGGGGCTAGGAAAAGCAAAATGAAGCACGACAAGACAAGTATGGCACTAGAAGCACATTAAACCAATTTAAAGGACATTTTTAGTCATTATAATTACTTGCGTAACAAAATGCCATCCATGAGTGTCAGTGTTGCCAAAAGAAAGAAGGTACGACATGTAACTGGTTGCACGTCTGATTTATTCTGTGTTGCTAACCAAATTAATGGCAACCCTGCAAAATGTCACCGTTGCTAGAGTTGACTCTGATGTTCTGGGGTTATCTGAATCCCATCTGGAAGAACATCTGCTGTTTTATGCAATCATAATTTACTGCATTGACTATTGGGATTAATGAAGCTCAGTGTCTGGGTGAAGCAGTCTCACCCATCAGAGCAGTTCAGATAAGGTATTTGCAAGTGCAATCATCTTAGCAGCAATAAAGAGACCATTTTTTTTTTTTTTTAGAATAGTGATGTTCGGTCCTGTGGAGCCTTACATCTATGGAAGGAAGCTATTTGGTGCTGTCATAATCATAAAATGAAAGTCCATTGAAATGGTAAACCCAAAACTGAAGAGAAAGACGTACCTCTGTTCTACAGCATTCTTGAGAAGATCGTTCTCATTCTTCAGCAGGACGGCCTCTGGTCCCACATGAAAGATCTTCTCATCGTCAGTGCCATTAATGCTGGAAGCTTGGTTTGTTGATGGTGTTTCACGTCCAGACTCCTGGTGGGGGATAGAGATTTTATGTTTCAGGCTTGATCTGACTTGCGGCATTCTCAAGCTTGATGGCCTCTCAAAATTTCTGCACTGACTGTGAAATTGGCCATTCCATTGGCAAAAAAACAAGCAATCATGATGACAAGTCAATTATGACTTGTCCATCACCCCTGCTGATACAATATATTGGAACAAGTCGAAAGTACAACTATTGCAAGGGCATTGGTGTGGCCCCCTTGTTAGTCTGTTTGAGCAATTAGACATAATGTAATGTAATGTAAGGTCTGCCCATGAGTTTTCATTTTTTATTTAAGTGGTTGAGGGCAAAGGAATACTTTCCAAATTGTGTTTTATTAAGTTTGAGTGTGTTGTGTGTGTATAAAACTACAGAAGGCATTTTTACAGACTAATGACTACAGACAGAATTTTCATCTGTAACGTGGATCTTCAACATATTGCTGTGACAATCGATTCTGATTTGAACCGAATGTCAACTGCATAATGCTGCAGTGTTTCACTTAAAGTAATGGTTGTGTGTGACTTATGTATGTAAGTGATAGAAGACTTGTTAAGATCCAGAATTTTACCTGGGAGTGATTGGTCAGCCCCTCCACTTTCTCCTGGGATTTGTCTCTTGCCATTTTGGCTGCCTCTTTGACTTCCTGGAACTTTTCTGCAAACTGAAAATGACAGAAATAAGCTGTAATGAATGCACATTGATGGTAAAAATGATTGTTTTAAGCCTCATTTTAAGCAAGCTGGCAATCAGTTCAGGGTGTCCCCCCGCCATAGACAGCAGGCCTGCCAACCTAATGAAGATAAGCGCCTACAGAAAATGGATGGATGGATGTCCTCAAATTGTCAAGCGTATCAAATGAATCTGATCTGATCAATGTACCAAAATCTTTAATATAAGAAGGTCCTGATCCTGCTCACGTGATTGGAAATCAGGCTCGATCACAAAATTTGCAGCTGACTGGGGGAAATTACCAGTTAGGATTTATGTATTTATTTGTTTATACTTTAGGGTCTAGAAAAGTACAAAGATATTGCCAAGAAAAGAAAAATATTTATGCATACTATACACAACACTGCAACATAGCCGGAAACGCCAACACAAATACAGTCAGTGGGGAATGCTTTTGGCTACTGATTCACTATCTATATAGCAATGTAATGTAATTTTGTGTATATATATCGGCAAATCCGCAAAAATCAGATGACTGGATGCAAAAACACTGTGATCCGAACATCTCCAATATTATATAGCCACAGATGGCTAGAGCTAGACACTCCCCAATTCATTGATTAGATGGCATAAACTAGTCCTTTGTGATGAATATAAAACACATTTTCTACAACTAAGCTCATCAATCTTGTCGTAATAAACAAGCACATGCAAACAAAAACCTAAAATGTGGGACATCCACCATTGTTTGATGTGACACCTCCCTCCTCTTTGCTGAATACATTGACGGGTTCTATTGTGTTATACTGGTATGATGTCACACTTTCTACATAATTAATACATTGTTGCTATCTCGCCTACACGCCTTTCAGTAGATAATGTGACGGATCATCTATTCCAAAGCATAAAGATGAGAACTGCTGTAGACTGTGATGATTTGTGGAAATGTGACCATTATTACAATGATTTTTAAGGTACATTTGTTCATAAATGTTGAACACTGTTTACCTTGGCGAGCTGCTGCTCTGAGCTGAAGCCCAGACCGAACACAGTGTTGGCTCTGCTGTCTGCCCATTGGCCAAACTTCTGCGACGTCTTTGTGAACATCATGTTGGGTGTGATGGTGCTGTTGATGATAACCTAAGGAAAAGAAGACACATGAAACTGCTGCGGAGTACACGGTTAGACTAATGAGTTTCAACAGCTCAACTTACAATTTGCCAACAGTTAAAACCTCCAGTGTGCTCAAGTATCATGTATCCACTACTCTCAAAACTTGTTCAGCTTTTGGGTGTACATTTCAGGATGAACCTAAAATGACTTTAGAATAATTTGACTGACTGATGTTTACAACACACGTATTTGGTAGCATTTTGTGAAGTATTCATAATACAGTAGTTGTTTTAGCGATAAAAACATTCACAAAGTGTGTCAGATTAACAGATGAATTGTAATCAATTAATTAGTCATAATTAATGCGTTCCACGTTATTCTATTTTTTAATCTCTAACCTTAGCTTTCTGTATGTTGATTAGACCCATGTTTATGCATCAGGCATCTTGTGTTTGGGTTATTGACGGTCGGAAGACAAAGGTCAATCACACCCTGAGGTGGACACGGATTTGCCGTCATTGTCTTTGGGATAATCTGATTGGCTATACGGTGATACGGCAAGGATGACATTTTTTTATGCATACGGTTAATCGGATTAATGATTTGCTGATCTCAATTTATTTTATTTTCATCTCTTGACAGCACGAACGATTCAATTGTGACTTCCGGTCTTTGTGTTGCAACCCACTGATGACACTGTGGCCACATGTCGTCCACACCTCGTAATGCTCATACATCAATTGTTAGGCGCTGTCTTGGGTCTCGTCACGTCAAAATGTCAACAGAATGAGGAAGAGGAATATAATTGAATCAAGAAAATGTGTTCGTCTATTCTTAGATCAAACACCAACTGTGCAATAAATGTCGAGAGAAGGTCAAATCAAGTTCACCTGAAAAGCTTGCAGTGCATGTTCATTCTCAAATTTCTCGTGAAAGGCGATAAGAGCCTAACAGCTTTAAAGCAATGCAACAACTGAATTCATAGTTTGACTCTTATTTGGCACTTCTATATATTTAATCAATTTGACTTCATTCACAGTACAATATGGGTTTACGGAGAAAACCAAATGAAAGCTGAAAAGTTTGTCTATTAATCCATCTTATCATCATCTCACATAAGGTGCTTTCTTCTACTGTTAAACCCAATCATGTTTTTCCTCTTTCATTTGCTTGCTCCATGAGCTCCAAACGTAAATAGCACAAGAATCTGTGTCAAATGATGACATACTGTAAATAAGTCTAACTTCGGCTCACCAATCTGATCTGCACTGGACATTGGAAACCGATTGAGCTGAAATAACATCAGCTGCCCTTTTACTCAACATTTGCCTTGAGTTTATGTCACACCTCCTCTAATAAAACATTAAGCCTGAATAAGGCAAATTCTCCAATTCCAATTTGACCCACAAAAAAACTGGTACCCATAAGAAGGCACACAAAGATAATAACTGCTGTTCCACAATGTTTCAATTAGTCACATGGCATTCTCATTTGCAACAATTCTTTCACCTGTTGCAGAGATGCCATAAATAAGCCACTGTCTGCTGCAGTAAAATGGCACCAAGGAAGATCTCACTTAAGACCCAGCCTGACAGGACTTGTGCGAATACCGTGTTGTGCTCTGCAAGTTGACGAAAGCAGTCACTTCAAAGTATTGACATGAACCCACATTTGCCTGACTGTCCACTTACACTAATTATTAGGAACCAATGAAGACAACTAAATTAATGGGCAGTCCTTGTTTCATAGCAACCTTGCTGTGAAAACGGTATTTGAGAATTCAAATTGACGGGTGTGCGTCCTTTTCATTCAATAACCCCAAATGTCGCTCTCCATCATTTCCAAAGCTACTAATACACAGATAAAAAAAAAAAAAACTAGAAAGCCTATTGTCATAACTAAGAATTCAGGCTATATTCTACAAAGATCATCCAATTTTAAAAACAAAGATGTCCCCATTTTCTCAAAGGACTTTGGAAAATCCTGAACAACAGTCGCTGAGTCAATTTTCAAACATTTTTTTCCACATTTGAAGATGAATGTGAGATATAAAACTTTAACTTTCCTAGTGGAGAACTGGAATGCAGCAAGTTACTGCATTATTCTAAAAGAGCACAAAGATGCCACAAATCTTATCAGATCTTAACGGTGTACTTATTGCTTTTTTTGACACGTGGACAGCAAAGTAAGAATTTAATTGCACGAAGAAACTTATGTCTACACTTTGCATGACACTAAACAGTTTAAATCTTGTATAATAGTAAGATGTGGATGTTAAAGTGTATCATAGGTAGTTGTAAAAAAAGGGAGAAATGAGATGAAATGATTGGCCAAGTACAAAGACATAAAATCCATGATACATAATGCTGGAGATGCATCATGTGAATTGTATCAGTACACAGCTAAGTTCCTTAAAAAGTGTCTTTTATAATTTCACAGGAAGAGCAAGAGAGACTGTAATTTTCACTTATTTGCAATCACGGAAAGAAGTCAATTAAACTATCGTACTGTACTTTTGACTGTTTGTTTTAATGTTGTTTTTTTTTATTCCTGTTGGGCATTGTTTGTTTTAATGTTTTTGTTTTTTTTTTAATTCCTGTTGGGCAAAATCTGTGTTACAAGAAAATAATCAGTCGTGCAAAAAAGGTGCCCATGAGCTAGCCCCTGCTCAACAATGTCCACATCTGTGTCACTTTGTGTCAATTGGATTGCAGTGAAACCCAAATTAAATATCTATCAAGAGGAATAACGTGGAATTTCCTCAAGGAGATGTTAACGCATCTAATAGCAGTCATCATTTGCTCCGCTGTAAGATGAGAATTGTAGGATGTGTCCAGCTAGTTTTGTTCTTATGAAAACCAGAATTCAATTATACAGAAAGATAAATTTGCATTGCTTGTTTCCGTTTACTGTATCATCATAATACTGTACCCGTGAAGGGTACTGTAGGTGGTATGAATGTGCATGCAAGACTGTAATCAAGAGAGTGGGCAAGTGGGAGAGTGTGACAGAGGGAGGGGGAGTGGAGTGACATGAACAGCTGTGGGGGTGGACAGCCAGCCCTGTATCAAGTGCAACAGGAAGTGCAAATTAAAGTGCTGCTGGCCAGTAACCTGAGGGTCCATTTCAAACCAGGAGCCTGCTAGAGTAGCCCCTATGGAAAAGTGTTTCGTCTCTGATAATGCGTGTTGATAGTTCGCTGTATAAGCAGAGTTATATCAAATCATGTTTTACATGAGATGTCTATCGCTGGGAAGTGGTGATTGCCTGTCAAGTGGCACAGGCAACACAATGTTGTCACAACTGAGAGAGGAGGCGGTCAATAGAAACTGCAAGCATCATGGTACCATCAGAGGATTTTTACATCCTTTTTTTTTTTTTAACCATTCAAACCAAGAGTTAGTGAGATAGCTGATCATGTTTTGCTGTAATTCTGAATAGTACAATTCTGTGATGCAGTGTGAAAGGTTCCTCTTTGGATGTTGGTGCTTGGCTGTAACAATACAGCAATGTTATGATTTGGGTACATTTGCTCAATAAGGTAATATAATAACATTTTATAAATAACTATCCACCATTAAAAAGATGTGATAGATGTGTTTGAAGGGGCATTAATACGTTCCACTTATCATCCATGACTTAGGGAAGTTTTTTTTTTTTTTTAATAAAGTATTTACACCGAAGAGTCTCGGTTTTGTCATCGACCCGATTACCATCTCTGTTCTCAACAGGCTGCTGACCTAAATAAGTTTGAAGGAGGTCTGCAATTTCAGTGTGAATTGTAGTACAGTACTGGATTAGTCCTGTGTATTCTTGTCCTGCACTCTGTTTAGCATAGTTGAACTAGCTTTAGCAGTATTTACAGCAGTTTCACTTTCCAATGACAACCAAGAAGGTTCAGATTTACATTTTGAGGGTTAGAACTTCATAATTTTGAATGAATTAAAAAAAAAAGTCTTTTTTTTTCCTTTCGTGATTGCCTACTATCAAACAGTGAAGAACATGAATGGATACTAATCAGTTACACAGGTCAAAAACAGTTTTGTCCTCCAAAATATCAATAATATCAAAATTGTGCAGTCATTGTCATTGCACAGCTGTATATTATGTCATTTCCCCGAAACCCATTCATCCGGTTTCTATTCCATTAATTCTCATTGAAGTCACTGATGACCTGTAGCCTATCTCAACCTGGCCTGGACTGGTCACCATTCAAATGAAGTGTATTTGACAAACGAGAAAACAAAGGTTAAATAACTATGATTGATTCACCAAGTTAGCGTTATTAGCCCTGGAAGGTGTCATTGTTTGAATAAACTAGGTAATGAATGTGGCAAACATTCTCGCCATTTTATATGAGTAGTGCACATTATGGCAAGCAGTAGTCAGAAGTGCTTGGAAGGCATTTGTACTTGCTCTGTCATCATCTTTGAGATGCCTGGTTCTCCCGGTGAACCGATATAAGATGACAGTTTGTCATGGTTAGGGCATACAGCAGCAAATATTTTTGCTCTAGACTCTAGACAGACCTGGTTTGCTCTTAAGGAGTGAGCAAAATACAGTGTATTTCCTCCAAATACTTACATATTACAAACAGTGAGTGATTTTACATGAGAAAATCCAAGTGACTTGGGCTGACCTAACTGAAACGATGAAAAGAGGCTCTTGTGTTTGTGGCTGAACCACCATCAAAAGATTTTACTAAAAAAAAAAAAAAAAAAAAAAAAAAAAAAATCTTACTTAATCCAGTAAAACCTGTGGTTGAGGAAGATAAGTCTAGTGGTCATTGTAAATGGTTGCACAGACAAAGTCACATTTGCAAGACTGCCTTGTGGTGGCATACCCCTTCTGAAGGGACAGACTGGAAATTAAATGTCAATCATCGGGTGCAAAATTGAAGTGCGAAGTGTGTGAATTTTGAAGTGAGTCTGAGTGAGAGCGTCACTGGGTAGGCTGCATTGCGATATTTCACGATCAAAAGATCACATCTGTGCCATTAACCTCAGCAACAGAACAGCCACATCCAAGTGAGCGTCACCTTAGTTAGATAACAGGGAAGTAGACCATCTACCACATATCCAAACAAATTTTAAGTCACAGCATCAGCCACTCAACACAATACATTTTAGCGATCCCTGTAGTTCCATCGTGTCTCTTGCCTACTTTATCAAATGACAAGCACTATAAACTTGGTCATTTTTTGCAAAATGTGTTCAAAAAGCCAGCAAGGCATATTTTCTAATGCATACCATAGCAGCTTAAAGCAATAGGAACTCTCCCAATTTGCTTGGTAACATTTGGGCAAACAATAACACATCCGGTCAAGTCAGGCTTTCAATATAAACACGTGCCACACTTCTTATTACTTTTTTTTTTTTTTTTGTGTCAAGCGTTGACTTGATAGTATGAAATACCCCATGTTGCGATTTGAGCCTTTTTGAAACAATTTATGAATTGCTTTGGATAAATGCGTTTGATGATGAAGTCTATTCCAATTGAATGAATGTCATGTGTTCTTTCTTTTTTTTAACCATAATACATCCTTTAATTATATTTTGAATAAAATAGTGGGTCGCTTTAAAAAATTTGACTTGTAAAAGTATACTTCCCTGGTGGTATCACTAAAGATTCTGTTAAAAAAAAAAAAACACACATGCGCTGTTTTAAAAATGTCTCTTTTGCACAACTGCAATCAACTATTATCACTAAATTGATTTTTAAATCTAACTCCTGAAAATGTAAAATACACCCAGCAACAGAAAGGCAATCATTCAAACAAGCCATTTACATTGCTTTTGAATGTCTCTGCCTCGGTCAAATGACAAAAGTGTTTGTTCTCTAGTGACACCATCTAAGAGTGCTTTAGCTTTTACCATCCGGAATTCCTTGTGCTGTCATGATAAATGGTCCTATAGGATAATTTTAATGGAAAATTGTGGTTGCCTGTGGAAATGTCATTAGGCAAAACCCTGTTATTCACCGTTAGAGCGACGACAAAAAGGAAAGCATGAGTGGGAGAGAGGAGAAAAGAGTTCTGACCTTGGGGAAGTACTAAAGAAAAAAAGAAAAGTGGAGATGAATGCAGTCAGAAATAAAGCTATTCGTTCTTTGTATGTGTGTGTGTGTGCGTGCGTGCCTGTGTACAAATGAAGTCTTTTCTTAAAGATAAAAATAAGGCAGTGTGGTCAGGGAGTCGCCAGTTATCTGCTGTCAGTACTGCGCGATGACATAACCTGATGAGTATTGCCTCGCTGGCTTCAAGCAGTGGGAGTCACTTGACTAAATGCTTTACAAAAATACACGAATAACTCACATTCATGCCTCTAGAGATTTTAAACTAAACATTTCTGTAAAATTCCTTTCAGTACACATTTTCTTAGTGATGAAAAAAAAATCTGTGCTGTGCAAAAGCCGTCGGGTTAGTTACTCCACCAGTAAGCCCCACAAACATCATACCCAAACAGCGGGGCAAAATCCAAACAACGGTATGCCTACTGTGTAACCGCGAATCATTCACAAAAAATCAAAGGGGTAAAAATGATCGCATGACTCTATCTGCACGTTTTTACAAGGAGACGAGGTTCTTATCGCCATGGAAACATAATCTACACTTTCACCAAGCTGAGGCATGGTGGTGGTGTGAACATAAATATTTATACAGTTCAAATTGTATCTATTACCACAACACCAATATTGACTGTCTGCCATTAATTACATGTAAGCTTTTTAAAGTCAGATGTGTCATGTAACATGTTACTTGAGGAGCTATTTGACGCTTTAATCATAAATTGAATTTGTGGAATTGCCAATGTGGACGAAACACTCTTTATCAGGAAATATGTTTGAAAGTATTCACAATTACATTCAAATGCATTTAATCTATAAAAACCTATTCACAAGGACATTGGAACATATTTACATTAGCATTTCCACACTTCTGTAGATAACTATTTCACGTTTTAAATGCCAGACATTTTTTTTAGGACAATCAGTGAGAAGAACATTGGGCGTTCTGACTGGTTACAGTTAGTGTTTTATTTTTTTTCAGACCATGTGATTTAAAAAAAACAAAAAACAAAACAGTTGAAATCAATTGACATTGATGATCTCTCCAGCATCATTCCTGTTGATGTCTTTTCACATTAAAGGTGTTAATGGTAGTTAAATAGGGTAGTGGCATAAGGTGAATTGTAAATTGGAATATTGGAATGGCATTTATGTAAACGTATATGAAGATTTCTTAAAGATTTCTTAATGCTGTTGATAGGAATATAATCGTTTATAATACTACCTACTACTTTACAAACATATATGCAAGTGATCTACAAGTGTAAAAAAGTACATTTATAACCTATGTTGTGGATTATTTCTGTCCTGTTGATCTCCTTGCTTTTGTACAATATGTTTGTTTATGCTTTTAAATGTGTTTTTCTTCAACAAGTGAGAGTTGCACCACTCATGTATAAAATACTGTTTAAAAAATGCAATTTTTATTGCTAAAATACAATCACTGTATAAAAAAAAGGCAGTTCAGATTTAAATCACTGATTCCTTATAATGGTAAAATGCAGTCAAGAGCTCACAAAAACCAAAATCTACATTAAATCATTTAATTACATCAGATGTTCAAGAAAGAAATGTTTGATTAGGTATAAGAAAAAACTGGATTGAAAACCAAAGTGTGAAACACTTTCAGAACACTGATCTCACCTGATCTTCAAGGCTGCAAATGAATTTTGATGAAATGTGGTATGATAACCAACCACAATTCATTGGCTCGTGATCCTGATGCCGATAGAATTGTTAATACAGTCAGAAGTCCGGATATTTGTCAGTAGAAGATGATGCATATCTCATACATAAAGCTAGAAAAAAAATTCTCATCTCTTTAACAATAACATGTTTCTCGCCACATCTGTTCATCACCGTTAAAGAGCAGACTCATACCTTGGATCCATCCACGCTGATGATGCGGTAGCTGTTGCGTGTGCTGTCGTAAAAATAGGAGACTGTGACAGCCTGTTTGCTGGCAGGGACCCAGTTCTTCTTGGTGGTTGGGTCAATTTGGAAGACATGGGCCCGGGTGGTGTAGATTGGCTGCTCCCTGGGGGGTTGGAACAGAGGAGAGGGACAACTGTGAGCATCATGAAAACAGTAACTACTAACAAATTATTGAGAGGTTGCCCCTTAAAAAGTTAAGTCAACTAGTTAAACAAGACCATGAGGGCACACGCGATACAGTAGCTGCAGGCTCCAACAAAGATTCCATAGAGACATAGGCAGGTCAGCGATAATGTAACACCACCCAGAATCCTCATGGCAACTGAAAGCTATTAGCACATCAAGAAACATTCCCTTCTTGAGGTGGCAAACACAAATCACACGTCTATCATCACATCTATTGTCCCACTTGTTTGCGTCAGCGCTAATATCGTAATCGTTGTGGTTCCTAACCTTTTTTGCCTTGTGTACTCCCCAGCCTTTTTGTATTTCAATGAGTATCTTCCTCACTAATAGGGAGAAATTATATAATGTTGTTTCCTTGACTTAAGCATTAAATTGGACTTAAGCACTGTTTTCTTTCTACCCCAAATTATGAAACAAGAAAACAAATATTGAAAAAATTATAAAAAAAAGTACAGTCATAGTTAAAAGTCAGAAGCGGGAGGATTATGTGAAATGGAGGAAAATATAAGACTTGTCGGGCCAATGAATAGTAAATTCAATTTTGATAATACCCCACCGCTACATTTGATAAAGGTAGTGATATGCATGCTTTGGGAAGGTGCTTCTTTACTACAGAATCAGTTCAAGTTAAGCCTACTGAATAAATGGAAAGCATCCAGCTGTGACTACATCCATAGCTAACAATAGCAACAAAGAAGCTAATGTAGCAAGTCATAGGAAAACACTTTGCCAAACCAAAGCTCGAGAACATCTCATGTTTTTGACAGATGTCTGTTTCAGACGGGATGAATGATTAGATTTTTTAATAATAATTTCTAAATATTTGCTGATTGACAAAATAGCCCCATTGGGTTGGTTGAATCTACAGGTTGCAGTCTCAAACAGAGCAGAAGGTAAACTGTTAAACAAATGACTAAAGCCATGTTTGTGTTGTTGTGTAACAATCTTTTGATCAGCCGCAATAAAACAATGTTTTTTTTGTAATGGTTTGGTGGTTTTCTCTGAAATTTCTATTTGAGATTAAAACGGTTATTTAGTTCAGCGATCACCAACATAGTGCCCGCAGGCACCAGGAAGCCCCTTATGAACACATGAGTAGCCCGTAGGCCGGTTCTGCAAAATGCTTATAAGTGACAGAACTCTGTGATTTTCTTGGAATTTTACAAAATATTGTATGTACTGTTTTACATTTACATTACATATTGCACTTGATTAACATATTTACTACAGTTGTTCCTTTATTATTGTGAGAAATCATCATCATGAATGGTGCCCTCACATATCTTCATAATACTCAGTACCAAAGAGGCTCTCAGTTTCAAAAGGGTTGGTGATCCCAGATTTAGATAAATTTATTAAAGATTTTAAGTAATCTCTCTTTTTTTATTTCAACAGCACCACTATTATTAGGCGCCATATTTTTAACTCAAATTAAGATGACAATGTTATCTTGAAAATAATCTAAATTAAGACAAATATTAATAAAAATCAAGAAACCTGTCTTTGTTGTAAAGAGCTCTACCACACAAAACATGGCAGCATCCCTTTTCAAAAGGGCATCTATCCGGGGAGAAAAAAATAAACACTGAACAAAAGTAAGATTTAAACCCACTATGGCGGTTTTACTTGCTTATCATCAGTCATCTGCACTTTAATGAGAGACTTGAGTTGACACGCGGCTTTTAAGATTTTGGTGTGGCACTGCCACAGGTTATTGATCTGAGGAATAAATAATGTTTCCATTTAACACCTGGAATGTGCTCACATACACCTGATGGTGGGAAACTGTTAGATTAATGAAACAATAAAATGTCACTCTCTAAAATAATAGCCTGAGTCAGATTGCCCAGGTCCCTCTTTTAAATAACAAAAAGTTCTCTCTTTAAATTCAGGATTTGGTTCACATCTCATACAAGAAACAAAATGTTGGAATGCTTATGTTTCGTGCAAATGGAGAAATTCAATCACTGATACGCAAAGCCCCCCCCCCCCCCCTCCCCCCAGCACATGTAACATCAGAAATTTGTCTTTTTTGGATATGATGCAACAGTAACAGTTTTAAATGTTGAGTCTGAACAATACTTGAATTTTGAGTTCCTGGGCGAGGCTGTTTAAATGCCACTGAAGTTATGGTAAAAATAATAATAATAAAAATAATAATAATAACACTAAATACAGCTAGCCATGACGTTACAGTTGTCAGTTTAACTGGATTGACAGGTAGGTGGATAAATCTAAAATTAAAAGGACTAATCATGTTGACATTCCAACATGTCTCTACCAGACACTGAATCATCTTGCTCTCTAACCTGTACATGAGTCAGACGCTGGCTACTTGAGTGTAATTCTTCTCTTTTCCCACTTGCCACTTCAAAAAGTGTCAAAATGCACAAAAATTCACATATTCTTGCAAAGTAGGATGAAATGGTGTGAGAAGCCGCTGCGGGACGCATTAGGCAGTTTGGGGGAAGAAAAACCAAACTGAAGGAAACTACATAAGAGAATCCCAGGGAGCATTTTAAATTCAAGAACAAATATGCAGAACTTGTAGACGACGGATTTCTGAATGCAAATTCATCACTAGCAGGATGATATAACAACTTAATTTGAGCACTCTTTTCCTCTGTTCCCACACCATTCATTTGCTGGTTAGTCAGACCTAATTCACTGACAGCATTGTCATTGCTTTTCAATAATGGTCAGTCTTCCCAAACGATTACGACTGAAGTGGAAGACACAAAAGAGTTGACTTGCCAATTTGCTGAACGATGAGTTTTAACTGAAACCTATGCAGTTGTATTTTACTTTCAACTCTTCCTGTTCGTGTGTTTTTTTAAGTGAAGCGATATGCCATTTCTCCACGCTTCAAGATGCCTTTCATTCACATTCTGAAACTGAGCAATGGACTAGTGATTCTAGTTTCAACCTGATGTGTGGTTGTACACATAGTGGACACAGTCAACCAAGAGGACATGCATTTGAGCATTACTGCCAGTTGAGAACATTTCCAGACAGGGAGGGACATAAATTCATGATAAATCTTTCTTTCAATAAATAATTCTAATAAATCTTTTATTTTCCCTGGATTGCACAGACCTCCTTCGAGTCTAATGTGATCACTTATTTAGTTTAAAACAACTAAAACCAGCTTTACAGGACAGTGGGTGCTGCTTGGCCTATACATGCATGCACACATACGCTGACCTTTGCGGTGGCCATGTCAGGAGCCAGCTCACACGGGCAAGGAAGGGGGAGTAAAAGGTCAATGCTTAACATGTGGGTGAACTCACAACTGTTGGACTGTTTCAATGAGCTGCTTTTCTGACATATAAAGCATTAGGGGAGGTATCACTGTCATTTACAAGTAAGGGAGATGGTAACTATCCATCCATCCACATTTAATGACATGTTTCCTTACTCAGGTTTTTTTTTTTTTTTTTGGTAACATTTTGTTTCACTATCGATAGAAACAGACTCTGCCAAGAGCAGGGACGCAGTAGGTGTCCACAGCTGTCACAGCATGCATCAGTACATCAGCTCACACAGCATTTCTGCACAGATGTATAAATACCCACCAGAAAACATTTGGCCAACGCAAATGAAGGATTCGGGAAAGTACAGATGGGGACCATTGAGCTTGGGAAGACTACATTTTTGACTTATTGACTGCAGCTACCCATTCAGTTGACTGCCACATGCTCATCCTCTCCATCGGATGTGTTAAATAATTTACAGGTGGGTGGATGTTCTCAAGGGACCATTTTTGCATCAACCTCTAACACTAAGCAGAAAAAAAACAACTGCATCAAAATGCCTGAAAAAAAAAGAAGATTCCAATCCTTATTTTCACAATTGCACTTCACATGGCAAAAACAAATCATTTTCCCTGGGGTCATCCGCGCCCCCCCTGGCAATGCCTCATGACCCCTGGGGGGCCCACCCCTCTATTTGAGAAGCTCTGCTCTAAACTAAGCAAACTGTACAGGGTGTATTCATGCCAACAAGATAGTTGCTCCTTGTCTTGCTTTCTACAATAATAACCGTAATTCAGCCAAAATAACAAAGAAGTATTTTGTCCACAGAAGAATTTCCAAGATAAATGTGCCACAGCTTTATGGGAGATGACAGACCAGGTGTTCTTGGACTTTGTCCGTTAAAAATGAAAGTACTGGCTCAAACTAAAACACAGTTTTGTATGAGTAACACATTATTATGTGAACATGACGACAATACACAAGCCACATGCACACATGCAAAATGGGTCAGCCAAGTGATGATTTTAGCAACATCAACATGGGAGGAATAAAATGTGCACGTGCTTGGAGGCATGCACCCCTGATGCATATTTGGTGGGAATGAGCCTATGATACGTCATTAGGAAGACAACACCTTTTACGTCAATGGTATCAAAACAAAGCTGGTGATCTCAGTGCAGAGGTGTTTTGGGCGTCATGCCTGTATGACGCACCTAGGACAGATTATTCTCAACCACCTGGTGAGTGAAGCAACATCATTCAGGTTTGCACTGTAAAAGAGAGACAAAAGCTACACTCTACCTGATAGTATCACATGTGATCATACAAGCCTGTCTTAGAAGTTTAGAGTTCTGGCAAATATGACAGATGTGGGTCACATCGAAAAAGAGGAGAAGTAGCAATGCAGAGTTACAAGCAGTTTTTCTCCTCTCCCACTGGTGCCAAACTAATATTCTCTTCATTATGACTTTATGTGAACATGCATAATAAATGTAAAATCCCTCCAAAAATGTAAGCGTGGAGAAATTCATCTCAGAAAGTCATTCAAAAGTTAAAAAGTATGCAAACCATTTAAATTACCTGGATTGTTTGATCATAAATGTGATCTTGATTTAATGGGACATTTGAATGGGTTGAACATTGGGTACTAATATAAACTTCTAACCAATTGAGATACACAGGGTACTCTACAAACGCGATTGAGGCAATGAGTCACAGAGACGCAGCTTAATCTGCAAGTTGTAAGGAAGGGGACATGAGAAGTCTCCGCTGAGGCACAGCGTGGCAGCAGATGGCCTCCCAGGCCTCCACCATCTGGCAAAAAGACTTCCAATCCGCCTTCAGCCTGTCCTTGTTCATTTATCCGCGCTTCTTTAACACCACGAGGTGCACTCACTTTCCTTCTACACCTTCTCAGAGTGCCTTGCGAGTAGACAGAGAAGGTACACTCAGATTAGATTTATAGTCTGCTCTCATGGCCGGGCAATGAGAGACCTAGTGACACGTCACACGTGAGCCTAATCAATGAGTATTAAGCCTCTAGATGTCAGTCTATGGCCAGCCAGAAGATTATCATCCATCCCAGTGTTAGCATTGCCTGCAGCACAACTTACTTTAAATAGCAATACATGGAAAGCATTGCTGTCTGTGTCTGCGATAATTAGAAAGCAATAGCACTGAATTACAATATTTCCACAAACCAATAAAAGTGAGCAAGTGAAAGGCATCATTATGGAGGCTACGCTATCATCATCAAAATGTATGAATATCCGGACTGTCATTGTTCTTTATTAACTAGTTGTTTGATTAAAATGTTCATTTTGCTAAAAATTTACCCTCGAATGCAAATTACTCATGGGAATCAAATCAATACTAATGCGACAAAGTCAGGAGTGCAGCAAAAGTTCACATGACGTGTGCAATTTATTGTTAATCTATAACTACATTTAGAAGCGAACAGGCCAGGCCAAAAGGGGCAAAACCCAGAAATCGAAGTAAAAAAGAAACAAAATGTAACACGGTAGTATCGCTACAAAAAGCAATCAGAGTCATTATGAATTTTCACTTGCACAGGTTGTTCCAGAAGTCATTCTACACTTCCTGTTTCATTTCAGGTATCATTCAGACATGCATGAGGTCATTTCTGCCAGTTATTTTTCACATATATTTTATAAAATTGATCAACAGAGATCCTGCATTAATATCATCATTGACATTGAACTGCATTTTTTTTTTAAATGGAAAGCTTTATTTGGCCTTGCTAGAAATATTGAGGTGTCAAGTGTGACTACATGCTGGCAGTGAGTAAAAGCAGGCAAGCACTGCGTCACTATGTCTGTGACATGAGCTGAGACTAGCCCTCAGCTGCGGGTCCACAGGGGCCACTTTCATGACAACACTATGGAGGGCATTTCAAAGCGTTTGGGTGAGTATGCACACCGTATGAGTGGGAGTCACAGCTGTGGGACTCGCTTTTAAATACAAAAGTGTGGTCTGGGAAAACAGGTAGTGCAGCATTCCCTTGGCATTATTGGAGCCAAACCCACCCTTTCTACTGTGACTGCCCAATTTTTATTCATTACTGGCATTTGACAGACTAACGTCTTTGTATTTTTTTTCCAACTGTGCACACACAGGAAGAACAGATATGCAAATATGCCATAACCAATTTTCTCACACTGAGGCAAAACATCAGAAACGCCTTTAAGTATAATGCAGCGCAGTATTACACCAATGCAAAGTACAACCATGACACTAACGGCCATTACGACATTCATTCTGTGAAATACGAAACAGATCAAACACGTTCTGGGAAATCAACCGACTTCTGATTTATTTGGGTTGAGAATTGATTTTATCCCCTCATTTTATCATGACCACTTAACAATGCGTTATCAAAAAGTTTCTCGTTGGAACTAACAAATGTAAACAGAAATCATGGTTGATACTTTACAATACAGTCAGTATAGAAAATCAAGTATATGCATAACCATGTAGGCTCCCCCCAAACGTTTGTGTTATGACCCCCCCCCCCCCCCCCCCCACACACACACACACACACAAACTTACTAACAATACATTCACTAAGTATGTAAAATGTAACTAAAAATGTATCTAAATCCAGATGGGTTTTTTTTGGTTGTAACCAATTGACAAAATACAATTGAGTAAATTCAATATACCCTTTTTGTTCAGTGTATAGGCTATAAATGTTTTAGTAATAAAAGTAGCAGTAACAGCAGAATAGCTGTTTGCTATTCATAGGTAAAATAGATACATATGGTAAGCTATTTGAGTATACGTATATACTGTACGTATACGCAAAAAAATTTTCCCCATTGATAATAGGTGTGTTGCTGGTACGGAAAACTTCCCAGGGGTATTGAATAAATTGTTAGCACATGTAATTAATATCTTTGATATGCATTTTAAATGTGCAGCGCTTTGCCTTCACTAGAACAAAAAGTAGCACCAGTTATGTAATCGTCTTACTTGTAAAGGTTTTTTTTTTCCCTCCTCATTACTCCATAGCAGCTGTCAACAACGCCGGTACTCGAGGGCACCATCCAGCATGTTTGCGGGGTAACCCTCCTCCGATGAACCTGATTCAATGAGCCTAATCAGGATCATTATCGAGTTTCTACAGAGCTTCCCGATGAGGAATCAGGTGCGTCGGAGGATGGCTGCACTGGAACCTTGCTGGATAGGTTCCTTTGAGGACCAGAGTTTGTGACCCCTCCTCTATAACATTTTGTCACACTTTAGCATACACGTCGGACAACTAGATGTTTTGACAAGTGAAGCAAAAGTACTCATAGGAATTTTGATGATGCTAGCAGGGTGCAGAAGGCCACTAATGCAGGGCACAAGTCTAGTATTTGGCTCTGAATTTTACTAGTGTAGCTAGTAAAGTTTCAATACTACTAATGGGGCAAAAGTGGCACTTGTAGTGGAATAAACATTACTCGTAAGACAGTTATTCTACTACTGTGATACTGCTGGTGCAGTGGTTCTCAAATTGGGGTACGAGTACCCCTGAGTGAATGCGAAGACATTCCAGGAGTATGTGACATTGCAGCAAATTTGATTTGATGTTGTGGCAGGAAAAATACATTTTCTTTTAAATTTGGAGCAAATTAATTGCAACAGGAATCAACTTATTGTTAAAAAGTATTATAGTGACTGATGTTGCACTAGAGTTGCTTAAAATACGCTTGGAGAAACCACTACCGATGTGGTTTCAAAGTTTATTCAAACAGACAAGGACGGCACAGCACTCTGTTTAAAGTCTGTTTTTTTTTTTTTTTTTTTTTTTAAATATCCCAAAAAATACTTTTCTCTGGTCAGGGAGTTCTTGACTGCAAAAAAAACAAACAAAAAATCACAGTGGATACACAATTGAAAAAAAGGGTTGAGAACTGCTGCACTAGTGCACCAAATTGTCTTACTTACAAAGCCCACTACTATGGCCCTTGACTTGGATATTAAGGCTAGAGTAAACGGCTTTATTTATGTAAAAATCCCCAAAAAAATCGCAGTAGACTACCAACCTTGGTTAGAGCGACTGGTAGTCCAGAGACCGCATAGGAGAA
Source organism: Hippichthys cyanospilos (assembly GCF_059441005.1). NCBI lineage: Eukaryota > Metazoa > Chordata > Actinopteri > Syngnathiformes > Syngnathidae > Hippichthys > Hippichthys cyanospilos. Next base: position 14,686,681 of record NC_142372.1, on the reverse strand, counting down.
AAATAGTCTCGAGTGCAACGTGGGAGAACGACCTCCGCACTTAATTACAACACGCACTCCCGGTGGGCAGCGCTGAATGACACCATTACCCTAAAAGCAGATTTTGTACATACCGATTTCTTGGAATCTGCGGCAAAATAATTTAATAACTCGTTTTCAATGGTGAAATACATTTTAAAGGACATTATTGGACGCTAATTTGGGGTCACTGGATTGGAGAACGCTGCCGTGCATTACACGAAAAGAAGAAATCAAATGGAAGTCGCTTTGAAGGAATACAAAAAGAAAGTAGATGTCACAGGCAGTAACCCTGGATAGTGTACTCACCCCATTGTAACCCGGAGATATTTCGGATCTGTGCGCGATAAGGTGACGCGAGGCGAACGCTAATCAAAGTCCACAATCTTCAGTTAAGCTTTTTCTCCTTGGAACAAGTCCCGTTCTCGCCAACAGAGGACAATCTGACAGCACTTGTTTCTTTTGTGGGGTTGAAGGTTTCGCCAAGCTGTCTCCTCCTGCGCCTGTCAACCAAGTTTTCGCCTGCTGTGTTCACCCTCGTCACACACGACTTGGCGTCTAAATTGAAAATAATAAAAATAGCAATATGACTAACACAGTAACGCAACGCCTTCCGCGTCGCCCTTCTATTCGAAGTGGCCGCTGAATTAGGGAATTAATGTTAGCGTTTACCTGCCTGACTTTGTTCCTCCTCCTCCACCTCCTCCCCCTGTAGTGAGTGGGATTGAGTTCTGTACGCGCCAGGCAACAGCAGCAGCAGCGACACTGAGCGGTTACACCTGCTTCCGCGCCCACTTATTTTATTTCATGCTTGCCATTTGCGTTGGAAAAGTGTTGAAAGTATCTTCATAAAATTAAGTTTTCCATTATTTGTACTTTACTAGCGCGTTTCTTTTAAAGAGAAGGGATTGTATGCCCACAAACAGCGCATCTAAATCCTATGATAAAAATGCATTTTTTTTAACCTCAAACGTTCGTAAAATATGGATAAAGCTGCACATCGAACCGAAACCAAAAGGTATTTATTTGTAAATAACGGGGTGCGACATGACAGATCCTCCTCGAAAACTTACACAACTCCCTAAATACGTACTGTATACTTCCCAGAAAAGAACCGTGAAAAATTATCGATGGTAATTGTGCCAATCTGGTATTGTTTAATCAGTGTTTCAATATGTTTTGTTTCAGAAGCAAGACCATCACCAGAGTCACTGGCTTGCTAGTACCTCTCCCAGTCATTTTCGGGCAGTAGGCGGGACGCCATGAACTGTTGCCAGCCAATGGCAGGGCACACAGAGATATACAACTATTCAGACTCACAATCAAACCCAAGCGCAATTCGGGGTGTCCGATACACCTGCCATGCATGTTTTTGGAATCTGGGAGGAGATCGGAGTGCCCGGAGAAGACCCACGCCAACATGTGGAGAATATATACATTCCAATCTCTGAATCTCTGAATTGTGAGGCAAACGTGCTAACCCCTGCCCCCCCCCCCCCCCACACACACACACACACACACACACACACACACACACGTGTCAGGTGTCAGTTAAAGGCATAGGCGTGTCCTTTCCCCGGAACATCTTTGTTCGCTCCGTTGTTTCCAGGGGGAGTACTTTTGGAACGGTACTACTAGTCTCATACCACAACAGTCAATTTTGCACCTGGGAGTCCATTGTGGTTTCACGGTGTGCTCAGGTATGTTCTCAAAAGCTATCGCACATTGCTTATTATTGTGCAAGTAAGGTTGGTTGGGAAGTCGGATTTATCTCACCCGGATTGTCCCAGTTCTAAAATAAAATCGTTCTAAACGAATGCGAATAATAAACATGGGTAATTCCGATAAGTTGTTGTTTAGGCTATAACTTTGACACATTTAACCTCCGTCTGATCTAATAATTCCCATTATTTAAATAAATAAAATACACTGTCATGAACGCATTCAATATATTTAATAACTTTATGCAAAGACCGGTGTATTATCAGCAATCATTACTCGTCACGTCGTGTTGCGTGAAGGTATTTCCATTCACTAGATTAATGTCAATGGATTGAAAAAAAACGAATGTATGTTTTGCCATTCACAGTCTGTCTCTCCAAAGGGGTCGTCAATTTTAACTAACAACCGATTGAAGTCGGTCTGCGAGGTTGCCCTTTTTCCGTCGTTGACAGTCGGAAAAGTCATTCTTCGAATGTTACTGATTTGTTGTTTACAGATTGGGCAAATACTAAGTTGCACCCAGTCACGTCTATTTGCTATGCACGCGAGTTGTTTAAGTTTTGTGAATTGCACACTCATGCAAACCAATTCAGAATGCCCACTAGGCATTTATCCAATTTCAAGGTAAATATAATTGAAAACTCTTTTATGCTCACTAGCTTTTCAATAATCCAGCGCATTGGAGAGAGAAAGTAATCATTACAATAGCCCGCCCTATTTTACTAGTACACCCCCTCCCCCATCTTGTTTTTAGTTTTGCCTCACTGAGCGCCAAGAACCTCAACCTACTGTAAATCTAGTAACACTACCAGGCTAAACTAGTAGCCATGCGTCTCTCACGAGTAGCTTTCTGCACCAAGTAGTGCCTAATATTATGCCATAGTTGATCTGTTTGTGTGAAGAAATGTCTTACAGTAGTGGAAGAAACTTTGAATTTAGGTCAACCTTGTGAGTTGCTCTACGACTGTGGTGAATTGTCTTACTGATTAAGACAGAGCATTTAGTGCATGGAAAACTATTCGAGCATTTTTTGGATATCCTTGATATTCATCTTGTGGTCCATGGAATAGTCTAGACCCATAAATAGGACAACGCTGCAACTTTAGCATACTAACTGTAACTCTCTTGGAGGCACGGCAACCACAAATGGTTTCCTTTGACTGGTTTAATAAAGCTTTATTGTCTTCATAGCACCTTGAAAACTGTCCAAAAATAATTCAACTTAAACTACGTACAAAACTAAAAACAGACAATATTTGACATGACAAAAACTGTGGTTAAAATAATTTACAAAGAAAAAATACCTCTTTGTCTGCTGCCGCTTGTGAGGGAATTAAAGTGTCATTTACTGTAAGTGTCCTTTTTGTCTTCCTATCATATATCAAAGTTGTGCTCGTTGGTTACTTTCCCTCGCTCTCGACTGCCCATACGCTTATTGCCTATACTTTGCCTACGCAGAAAAGCGAAGCAAGTCCACGTTTCCCAAACATCGTGACATCATGCAATCAAAAAGCATTGATGCAAAAACAATTATATACAAATGTAAACATGTAAATTACTCAACTATGCATTGTAACCCCCCACACCCCGAAAATACAACAAAATGAACAATGCTTTTAGACAATGAAATTTGTTCTTTACTGTTACTGTATGCCTACACTTACACTAGTAGCACAAATACATGTACTTAAGTTGATGTTAAGCAAAATGTATGTACAATCATAGCAATTTGCATGATTTTATCCAATCTCATTTATTTTAGAATGAGTGAAAGTACGGAAAAACAAAAAAGTTACGAGGAGATGTTCGCTCAGCGATTTACCTCTGAGGACAAGGTGTACCAGGAGTACTTGAACAGACCGGCTGATCCTCCTCCTATCGTGGAGAATTGGAGAGGTAGTGGGAGAGGAAACCATCAAGAAAGAGGCAGAAGGTGAGGTTGTGGAATATAACTTTATGTATCACTGATACAATCTAAAATATATCTTACGATATAGCAGTGTACCATTTCTGTCCCTTATTTTTGTTCTTTGAAATATTGTGCTATTTAGTTTTCTCAGGGCGCTGGAAAGGGCTAACAACATTGCATGTGCATTTTCAAATGTACTATTAAAGTTGAAGATAAAAATAGCCTTGCACATTTGTTTTTTGAATTCAGATCTTAGTTATTTACTTGCATTTTTGATCAGAATTAAAAAAAAGTCGAATGTGTAAAAACATCCATCCGTTTTCTATAGCCGCTCATCCTCACTAGGGTCGCTGGCTTGCTTGGTGCCTATTCCAGATTTCTATGGGCAGATTTTTAAAATGATTTTGTTGCCTCCCAGTAGGTACCCATACCATAGAGGAGGTCGTGGTTGGGGAGGCGACCGCCGTGGATGGGGAGAGCATGACCGGCACCAGCAAGACAAGTACCAGTACGGGGGACGAGATCATTGGTCTCAGGCAAACTTCTGATCTCTATCATAAGAATTTCATCAATTGTATACTGTATGTGGCAATGATGTACCCATTAGTTTTTTTGTTTTTTTTTTGATGATGCTGATCAGTCTAATGTAGTTTGAAGAATGTTTGTTTTCATCATGTGCCTATGGCATACGTGTAAACTTTGACCCTTTTTTATGAAATAGGAATGGTTACACACAGAATAGGAAGGAGATTTACCTTGTCTGTTGTTATTGTGTCCGAGTTGTTAAATCTATGATGTAAATAAATGTTTTACCGAAGACTCAAAGTGAGCTGCTTTGACTTTAATCAAACACAGCTTTCCACGCTGCCATCTTGGTGAAGCTGTTCACAATGCACCACATGCTTTGTTTAACTTTGTTTTTGCTTTGTGGTGGCGGCATCCTCATATGTCCAAAATCATCACTTTTCAGGAGATCCCAAAGCAAGCTTGTTCAACCAGTAGCATTACATCGCAAAAGAGAGCGAGCCCTTTTAGACTGGTCATATTGACCAAAATATGTCTTTGAGATTTGCATTTTGTATTAAGTAAAATCCAATTTTAAACTAGTTATTTTTCAGAGGACTGTCTTCATGACTGCATCATGCATATATTCCATTGGTAGAAAAGTGAGTCATCAAGCCTTTGTTTAACCATTGCCTTGCAACACATTTCTTTGCACTCAGTGCATTTTTTCCCCCCAACATTAAAACAAAATGGGGAGTATCCTTGGTTCCCTGGATCCAAGTTAGACTGTTAATCAGTTTTTAGGAGAATTACAAAGGCTTAATTTTTTTTTTTTTTTTTTTTTTTTTTTTTTTTTTGGGGGGGGGGGGGGTGGGAGTGGTCACTGATAGGCTGTCATTATGTTTGGCATAAACTGACAGGTTTCATCACGGGTGGGAAGAAAAGGTCAGGACCAGAAGGAAGACATGAAAATGGAAGTGCATGTTTAACATTATGTGGCACTTTTGATTTTTTTACGCAAAGCACCCAGCTGCGACTAACAACAGCAATAAAGACACGAATTTAGCAAGCCATAGCTAAATTCTTTAACAAACTGAATTAAAAAACGTGCGGTATCCTGGGGGGGAATGAAATGAGATTTTGACCTCAGGCTTTAAGCACATTACTTTTCTATGTGCAAGGAACAAAAAAAGCAAAATTAAAATGTGCATCCGTCAGTCTTTTTATAAAGTAAATAAAAAAACTGAAGCCACTTTTATGATGTTGTATATCTGCTTTATTAACACAATGTATCTCGATTTAAAAGAAAAAAACTGGTTTAGGGTGTTGCTCAGAAGTTTTTTTAGGTGAAATTAAAAACAGACCACTTCAACTTTTTTTAATCTCTTGGCAGGATTTTCATTCCAGATATATTTTCATGCGTGTTAATTGTATGCGACCCTTGGCTATTTGTAGGCCCGAATACCCTGTCAACTGCCAAAATTGACTGTACAGTCAATCAATAAGTTGTTGAAATAAGTTGGATGAATTGTCTCGGTGATCGGTTGTCGTGTTTTGTTTTTTTGTATTTTAACTCCGTGATCGATCGGCTCCAAACTTCCTGATCGCGAAAAGTCATCCAGCGATGTAAACTGTCCAGTAAGGAGGCAAGAGCGCTTCCTCCGGCAATTTTCCTTTTCTCATCTCGGATTCTGTGACGCACTTTCCTGCTTGCCAGGAAGGTACTGCTTGTGACCCCATTCAATGTCAATTACATTTTAATCGGTACGTCGTTAATGCATTATGCGAGGTGGCGAGCACGTGCTCGGAAAAGCAGTGGAGAGAGCAGCGGCATTATCGCGAAAGGAGCCATGACTATCCCCTCGGCCTGTCTGGCAGCTTGTCAAACCTGGTGCGGCCTGTTTGGGATGATGCAAAGTGACAGCCATGGAGACAGTGTGCTGCGGGCCATGTCCTTGGTGCAGACTACAATCAGTCTCTCGCCGACCCACGTCTAAAGTCACACACACGCAAAACACACAAGGCCCTGCAGCACTCTGCGACCTACATCTGGTGTTGGAAAGTGCAGGGGGGTTAAGGTTGACCCAGGCCACTGCAGCGTTCATGCAGCATGTGACGAGTGTGAACAGAAAAGCAGTCGCGCTCTGCTCTCCACTGAAATAAACGCCCCCAAGCTTCCCTAAAGAATGATGCACAGCAGTGAATGGAAGTGCGAGCAATCGCAAAGATATACGTACACTCACGCATACTTTCGGACTTGAGAGGATGCATTTTATCCGTTGCTCGTTCGACTGCACAGTGCACACTAAGTTAATCATGCAGAGGCTCAGGTCATCCGTGTGCTCTCTGCTTGTTAGTCTGATTATATCTAGCGGGGACATGCAGAATACCCACACTATGTGGGTCATTCTGGGGTTGCTTGTATTTCGCTATTATTGTTATTTTAGAAATTAAGCGACAGACCATCATTTGATTTGTCCGTCTTAACCATCATCAGTAGGGTAGTGTGAGGTAAAACAACCCATTAATAATTCCCTTCCTGACCACTAGATAGAGCCAATTTCAGTTGTGTCTCTGGGCCAAAGCAGCATGGTTAAACTTTAAGGGAATCTAAACTTACATGACAAGTTTCAACACTAAAAGTTAATGTTTTGTCTATCATTAATTTGATATCTAAAAATGTTTCATGTATAACCAACACCTTACAATACACCTTTTGACACTTGCTGCTGACTGAAAATATGTCACGTGCGCAGGGCTGAGGTAATAAAATGTTTAGCGTCCCTTTAAAATTGTAATAATTCCACTGGTTGGCTGAATCTAAAACGGTTATTGATGTAAGTTCAATGTTTTTTTTTTTTTAAATTTTTACAACAAAGTAAGGCTCTGTAAAACTATACCCATATAAAGCTATTTTAAATTTTAATATTTGAGTCATGTGGAAGATACGAAATAAATGCACCCCCCAATATGTTCAACCCAAAAAAACAAACTGGTAGTGGGCCATTTTTGCCTACTGAAGAGTCGGGCTTCCCTCCCCCTAAAATGCCCCTTTACAAGATTTTACATCTGGTTTCCTAATGAGGATGAGCGGCTCTAGAAAAAGGAAGGAGAGAAGGCATACTTTATTAACAAAATCATACTGAAAAAGACTTCAATGTTTATACTTTAGCCTGTGAAAACGACAAAAAAGAAATCTGTGTGTATAGTTTGCAAGTAAATGCAATCAACAGCTTCAGGGCCGTTCCCGCTGTTAATCACACACAGTCCTAGATACAGTATGTTCATACGTTAATTAATTAGCAGTCAGTCCTACATCATTAAAAATACAGATTGCATAACTCCCACCAACTGGACACACGCTCACGCGCAACGTGTCCTTGCATGTTGATGTTGCTGTGAAGTGGGCTGGAAGAAGTGCATCTCACATCCAGAACATCCTGTACATGCAGTACAGTGGATTAAATTAGATGGGGTACAAATAGAGCAAAGCGGCGGAGTCCCACTGATTAAAAATACATATTTAAATGTAAGCTCTCACACCGAAAAATGAATCAAATATGTCAAACATTGCCTAAAGGTAAATAATAATCTTTCACAGTTAATATTTATGTTTTGACTCTCAATCAATCACCAAATAATCAAATAATTTTGAATCAAATAATAGCCCCAATATTCTGAATGTAATTGTGACATTTTCCCACAGTCAAATTCCCACCCCTAATAGATAGACAGGCAGACAGCGATTATATTGAGAGTTCTCATTTTTGGGGAAACGTACTGTATGTAATAATAAAGATTTTCTTTTAATTTCAAAGTACGGGTGCCAAGCAAACGTATGAATTAGAGCTGGTAACAATAACAAAGTTATATTAAACACATTGAATTTGACTGACAAACACCATGTTGCATGTACAGAGATCAGACTTGAGTACATTTGCATATACAGTATCCTTTTGCAAAATAATGCAAAGCATTCACAAAGATCAGAATCTTTGATGTCCGTCTTAAAGTATGCAACGTAAAGCAATAGTATGATCTTTATTGTCACTAATAGGGCAGTTCAGTGCAGTACCAGTAATACAATTTTTCCACTAATGTATGACATTTCTCCCTACCAAGTAGGGCAACTTTGGAATATTAGCTGGACATGTTACTGCTTGACTTCTCTATGCTAGTAGATGTTAACTAGCACAATTTTATGTCAGTAATTCTTGTAGCAGACCAACAGTAGTCCACTGAAGGATTATGAAGGTCTTGTGTAGAGATGTTACTTTTTTCAGTTGAATACAAGTATGAGAATTTACTCTCAGTACATGATAAGACTACAGATTCCTCTAGTTAGTACATGGGTGTCCAAACTTGGTCCTCGAGGGCCGGTATCCTGCAACTTTTCCAAGTTTCTTTCACCAACATACCTGATTCAAATGATCAGCTCATCAGCAAGCTAAGCAGAAGCCTGATAACAATCCTGATAAATGTTTCAAAGAAATATGATTAAATACATTTCTTGCTCATTCTGCGCTTTCAGCACCGGACCCACCTGTGCAGATAATAAGGAACTTCCGTTCTTGACTCGCTATGTAATTACACCGCCACCATGTCCGAGGAAACGTTCACATTTCTTTTAAATTTCGGGTATCAAGCCGGAGTTGGGGAGAATAGATTTTGCACTTAGTCGCCAGGTAACCAGCAATTTTCATTCTGTTGAAAATGGTCAAAATGAGTGTTTGGGGGCACAAGACGAGACAATCAACGTTGTAGTAGAGAATTCACTCGCAGGCGGAAATGTTATGAGTAGAGGTTTTCCTAAGGGATCGATTTAATAGGACGAACAAGTATTACTGTGTGTGCTCTCTTGACATGTCTTTTGCTTTGTTGGCTCTCCAGTTCATTTTGATGCCAGTAAAAACCTGCTTTTGGCTTCTTCATTCACTTCACCTCTGACTCTCACTCCTAATTGCTACATTCGTTTTTTTGTTGTTTTTGCGATGTGGTAGTCGGCTTTTGAATGACGTCATTACGGGGGCGCAACAGACACATCTTCTTGGTTCAAAATGTTGGTCCCAAGAACCTCTTAGGTCTTCACAAATTAAATCACCAATGTGTTAAAGGGATTATTTCATCCTTTATAGGCATACTGTATATCTAACTGTGTAAAGTTTAATATAGGTCCTTTAAAATAATGTCAATATCATTTCGGCACCAATAATTGGTATCGTTTTTCAACCATCCCTACTATTGAAGACAAAAATCAAACCAGTAGAAGGACGTTAAGATGGGTATCAAGGAATACTGAATAAATACTGAAACGACTTTCCATAACTGAAATTGTGGTGGTTGACTCTGACACTTGAATCATGCAAGACTCACAAGAGCATTAGCAGCTAATGGGGGAGACCATTCCTCGTTTGCCTCCAACCAACTCTTGAATCTTTATTACTCCACTGGAGAACATTTGCATCATGTACATATTTACATCTAATAAAGTTGAAGCATAAAGTGGCTCCCCCCCAACTCTGCTGTTTGGAACAAGCGTGTCTGTACATTTCGCATAGACAAGCTGCCAGTCATTGTTCAATCCCTGGGATTGTAAAGCACAAAACAACAAAAGTCACGTGAAATCTTTTCATATCAATCTATGTATAGTAGATGATCTCTGGTATCTGTCCGTCTTCCACCGAGGTACCGTTATTGTTCCCGGGGGATTTGAAAAAGACAAATGTTGTCTTAGTCCCTGTTGCTGACTCCTGGGTGATTTTCTTCAACCCCTTGGTGCCATAGTGGGAGTCCGGTCCCTTAATAGAAAATGAGAAAACAAGATGACTCCTCACGGGCTGTTTTCGAGTTGATATCTGAAATCCGTCTCACCTTTAATGTGGCGCACGCAGTGTAACTGACGTTGGGGAGGATTTCCACAGGCTCCGTGAACATTACTCTGAAGGTGTTGGATGTGCCATCGCAACTGAAACCCGTGTCGTTCTGGCCCACAGTGAGGTGTTTGTCACTTTCCATTATCTAGAAAAGCAAAATATACCGCCAAAATGTGCTTTTCAGCAAATATTCAGGGCAAAATAAGCAAAGCGGGGAAGTTCTGGAAATAATACCAATTTGAAAGCTTTTATCAGAAATCAACAAGCAATTGTTCATTGACATGACATTTTCACCTAAGCATAGACTTCACTATTACAGTACTATACAGTACAGTATTATAATAGTGAAGTCTAGGACCTTAGTTGTTTGTAATCTCAAGTTGCACCCTTAAACACCACACTTCTTTTATGCAATAAAGAGATGGGCATTTACAACTGTTTTTTTTTCATGTATTGAATAACCTACGGCAAAACTGAGTGTACTAGATTATAGTTTGTTGAGACAGATACCACTAGTTTGTGGAGAATATGGTTTAATGGTTTAAAACATTTAAATTGTGAACTGGGTTCAGACAACATTCAAACTAAAGCTAAGAAACAAACCTGTGACATTTAATTAGCATTAACTCAGCGAGAACACATTTGACATTTTATAACATCATAGTTTGCTGGGCTCGTTTATGACTGGCGAAGCGTTCCGTATGGTGTTATTTTGAGCATGCCACTACGTAATGCATACATTTCATACTGAAAATTCTCGCGCCCATAACAACGGAAAGCCTCCAGACTGTAGGGAAGTGTCACATTGTCAATAACGATACTCCGGCTGCAACTCGTGCCATGCCAATATGACATCACATGTTAAAAATACTCCAGCAGTTACCTGTATGTTGACCTGGTAGTCCGTGTGTCCGTGGATAGAACCATACAGTCCAAAACCAACTATGGATATTCGTCTACTGACATTGAATCTACATAAAGAGACATTGAGAAATACAGTTGTCTGTACATGGATCAAGTTGGCATTTATTAGGCCAATCAAGTTGTCATCTCACCTGATTCTGTCACTGGTACCGCTGTAGCCCCATCGACTCTCGACGTGCTGAAATCTATTAATGCTGTATTCTTCTCCACGGAGGCAGCAGCGGGACCTGTCATTGTTGCTGGGCCGTGGTTTGGGGTTTGCTGTCAAGTGTAAAAAAAACAGATTTCACATCTCCTGATTGAACACATTTTCAGACTGGGCACATGTTGTACAGCAAAGAATATCAGACTGGTTTCTGTGTGACAGTGGAGACACTTCAGGGACATGTTCAATCAGTATTGAAATACTTTTAGATTGGGCATTAGCTCTTCAATCTAAATGACAAAAAAAAGGCAGCATGTACACCTAGCTACTGCATAAAATCTTATTACTAGCGCAATAGATTTGCATTTAATTTTTAACATTTATTTTTGCTTTGTGAACTTTATTTACAAAATTTTTCATTTAAGTTCCGTGTGCAATATATTTTATTAGATCGATTAGGGGCGTTACGTTTTTTTTTTTTTTTTAAACACATCTTCTTTTATATCATATTAGATTGCATATGTGTGCGCAAAACAGCGGCTAGCGAGTACGTGCTTATCTTACCTGTAGGAAACGTCTCCACATTCACAAGAGGGAAGCGGATGAGCGGTAGGGCTTTTCCAAGCACCTTCTGTTTGTTCTCTGAGGTCGCCGGAAGCTGCTGTCTGCTACACTCAGCTTCGGCCCAGTGTACCACAGCCCCAAAGAGACGGTTCTCCCTGATGTTCAACGTGTCTCTTTCAAGGACTGCACACAGAGTGTCTAGTGCACACAAAGTCACCATTAAGTCAGCCAAGAACGAGCAAGAGTTATGGAAATGTTAATTTGGTAGAAGGCTCATTTACCGAGGTCAATATCAGTGAAACCGTCTGCATTTACTGCCTCTGCGGTGCTTTTGTCTATGGTGTCCAAACAGAGGTTGGCAATCTGGGTGTCGTCAAATAACCTTGCCTGTAAATACAAAAATATCATCCAATAAAACAATGATCCTGCTTTTGATGATTTGCCATTCGGTTTTTCTCGCATTCAAGAAAAATTAAGAAGACTAAAAGCAACCATCAATATATGCATGCTTAGATAAGAGTTCGGTTTGTAATAGCAGCTGGAGCAGACTTGGTAAACAATACATGGCAGATGACATGTTTTATGGCAGCTTGTTTTAGTATTGATGGTGTAATTAAGTCAAACTGGTTTAGTTCCCTTCCCACTGCAGCGATTTTTGTCAGCAGTTGGGGCCGGCGTTCCCGGGAACCATGGTGGTGCAATGACAATTGACTGTAGTTTGGTGCTCGGATTTAGGAGTGGTAAAAAAATGCAGAGGAAACATTGCACCGAGTGAGGTTGTGCGTGTGACTGCTTGTCTGTCTTTGTGATGAACTGTCCAAGGTCTTCTCCACCTCTTTCCCAACTCAGATGGGATATACATATTCCAGCACCTCATGGCCTTGAACGAGATGAGCCAGATAGAAAATTGGATATTTGATGGATGTCACATCTAACTTTCAACACCCAAAGGCCTTAATACATGCCATCATAATGTTGGTAAGGAAAATATACTTTTTGCTCGGTCACGGGACGATAACATTCGGAAGGTGAAGGCATGAACCTGTGTGAGGAACATGAAGGCGTTGTCTGCTTTCAGGTGCTTGCTGACAAACTCCACACAGTAATTGGCCAGAGCAGGGACAGCGTATTTCTTGGCTATGTTCAGAGTGGACATCACAGTTCCTGGCCCAATATGTACGTCATCTGAATACAAGAACCTGTGCAACAGATAGAACAGAGAGAACTTTGCAGTGATAAATGTGCACAAATATCTCACTCATATTAGTGCTATAGCTGTCAAATATTTGTAGAATCAATTAGAATTAAGTATTCTACCAATGTCTATTCTACCAAGGTCAAGGTTATTCAAAACCTTTCTATATCTGAAGTTTATTTGCATGTCTTCAGGAAGGAAACAAGGACAGCCTGGCTAGAAGACAGGTGTTTGACAGCAGTAATAAAGGCCATTGATTACAGAGTGGAAACACAAGCACTAAACACAAACGTGACCTATGACACCATTTACAAAGCTTTCCTTTCATCTGATCACAGGCCCATTAAAACCAGTCACAGGTGGACCCAGAGTAAAAACTTGAAAGTCCACTCTGATCACATACCCATGAGAACTCATGAACAATGCGCAACTTCATTCATCCCAAAGTTGTAAACGAAAGGATAGAGTTTGAACCGAAAATTGCCAGTAAATGTTTGCAGTAAATGTTTGTCAGGCATGGCATCCATCTTGTTTACTTATTCGGTGTTCACCCAGTTGCTTATTTCGAATTGTGGCTGGAGCCAGTCTCAGCTACAGCAAATCTAGGCGAGAGGTGGAGTAGGGCTACAACTTCGAAATGGTTGCCAGCCAATCACAGGGCACATGTCGACAAACAACCACACAGCATTGCTTGCTAAATTCGGGGTCCCTACTCATTTGGAATTTCAAAATTCCATAATTTTCTATACCCTAATTTCCAGACTTCACAAAAAAAATTCACAAAGAATGATGCTACATATGCTACATGCACTTTAATTATTCTTAATATATCTATTTTTGATGCTACATATGCTACATGCACTTTAATTATTCTTAATATATCTATTTTAACACATGATCAATTCAGTGCTAAACGTTTTCGGCCATATGTCTGAACATATAACTAACCAAACAAACACACTGAATTATCTGCAATTCCTTGTGTAGATAAATAAAATTGAACTACACCTAGGTTACATTCAGTAATTTTATTTGTTCCATGCTAACCACCTATATGGACCTTCATCATCAAATCCTGAAAAGTAAAAACCTCTTGAGACTAAATGTGAACACAGAATTTTAATACAGAGCAAACATTTTGGCAACTTCATAGGCAGGAGGTTTTCCGAGATGTTTGCTCTCAAACAAACTGTGCTTAACCTGGCATAAATCATTATCTAAATTGTTTAAATGGTTTAGGAAACATATATTTGTTCATTATTTTACCTTCCCCTTTTTTAGCCTGGAAAGGTATGTCCATACTTGCGTACAAACTCTTATCAACTGCATTTCATTGTCGAAGTAGTTAGTAATGACACTGACTAAATCTAGTCTATGGCACCGCATGTCAGGTGTCCATCTGAACACTAGATGGCAATATTTTGCGTTTCTTTAAGAGAGGAAAGTACAGGTAAAATGTATTTCTACTTTTGTACTTAAATTTGTATTTGATTGGGTTGAACATGAACACTTGTATACTAGGTCTATATCTAAAAATTACGTTTGCGTTAAAATTCTCCCTCAATAAAAACTCTGAAGTAATTTAAGGTGTTTTTTGTGTCAGCTTTCAACAAATTCTAGGTTGCCCGAAATTGGGAGGCGACTACTTGATTGGCACATCAGTTGGACATGTCACTAAAGGCAGGAGGCAAGCGTTGTAATGTCCCTAGTATGATTTGTAATATTCAATTGACATCTAAGACTGTGAGCAATTGCTACCCAATTTCATGCGTACATTTTTACTCTTGTCCACTTCGACCTGTGAAAAATATAAAAATAATCGACACAGTATTTGGGATTAATTTGATAGTAAATGTAAACTCTAATCAGGATAAAATATTAGGTGACAAAATCAAATATAATGTGGGGAATTGGGAGAAATTCTGAGAAATTTTATATATTTTAGTATTTGTCCGAGTGCCAGTCTATTTCCCCCCCTTATTTTCAACCCCCATATCAGAGGGGTTGACTTGTAACTGCTGAACTTAAAACAGACCAAGTTTTTTCCACATATCTGTGTTTGAGTAACATTAATTCAAATGTGAAGTAATATCATGTTGCCTACAAGGCTTAAAATGATTTTATATACCTCCAATTTAATATAGTATACATCCGTTTTAGAGTAATTGCAAAGAACATTGCAATCATGCACTTTCGTCAAACACCGCCTAATTGCCTATTCGTTGTCAACAATGAGGCTGCGTGAATATTTGTTTTCAGAATGAATACATGACTAAATAAATGCAAACTGTAACTGTGATTAGTAGTGTAAACATTTGGGAGTTGTATTTGCTCTCATGTGTTGAGGTTCTGATGGGCATCAGGTTTTCAGATTTAAAATTGAGTCCTCTCACTCTGTGGGAACCAATGGGATGTTTGGGATTCAAAACAAAAAAAATGTGAACTTTTTTTTTTAATCCAAGCCAATGTCATTACTGCAGTCCTATGATAGTGGGGGGGCGAGGCGATGCCATATGAAGTGTAATTGCAATTAGTAAGTAATTGGCAACTTTTTTTTCCCTCAGGAACTTTTATGTACTTGGGTATTATTTTCCTTTTTTCGACTAACCAAAAATTTGTAAAAATGCTGGAAAAAGTAGTGAACATTTATTGAACGTTTATAATATTTTGTTTTTTCATTTTTTTAAGACGATTTTATTTATAGTGGTGTAGCAAGTGGGGACGTGTGAAATGTTTTCTTTTTCTGGGGGTTGGGTGTGTGTGTGTGTGTGTGTGGGGGGGGGGGGGGGGGGGGGCTTGCAAAATTGAGAAGCATTGCATTATTGTGTTATTAATGTGTGATTAATGTGTTGCTTACTACACATTTTGCTTGTTGACATTGTAATAAGGTAGGTGTCAATGCCACCAAACCTTTTTGAAGCACCTTCGGGTGCTGCTAAACACAAAAGGAAAACAGTTCCATGCACACTTCTAAAATAACGAACTTGCTCACATTTTATTTATTAACACACTTTAAACGGACTTATTGTCAGCCAATCACGACTCACCTTTTTTCTGAGTTAAATTGGACTCTTGACAGAACATAATATTAGTACAGTATATAAGATATTTGACCTGACCTCTACAGAGTTCAATGAGATTTCTTTATTTTTTGGAACAGTTGAATGCAAAAGGTTAGAATTAAACAGTAACACTTCCCCCTATCCACTTTTAAGGTATTAACATGTGCCTGGTGATGCTAGAGCTTGATTGAGAGAGGAAGAGTGGGCGCATGAGGGAACGCCCCCACAACGTCGTTCACCACCTGTATCGTCTACCCACCTGAGCAACGAAAGAAACGCTGCTGGTTCGGTGTCGGGCAACTCTATCTCAGCTGAGGTGGTGGCCATCCCCCCGTTGAACATGGCATCGAACACGGCACTGCCAGCGGCCAAAACGAACTTATGGGCCGGGATCCTCTGCGTCTGTCTGCAATTCCCCACGACAAACCTAACGTCACTAAGCAGTTCGTTGTTGAAGAGATAGGCGAAGCGCTCCTTCAGGCAGCTCTTTGTCGCCTGCCAATTGTACACGCCAGGCTCCCGGTGAGCGGCGAGCACCGGCGATGAGGCGGACGGGCCGAGAGCGGCGGTCGGCGCGTTGGTGCGCGAGACGCGAGCTCCGGTCTGAGCCGAGTTGGACTCTTGGACCTCATGGTTTGACGCCGATCCGCCGCCACCACCGGTCGCCATAGTCGCAGAGTTGTTTACAAGTAAAAACCCTGATGGATTTGTTTATGTGGTGGCCATTGCATTACATGTTGATGTCCAGTCACCTGCTATCTTTGGCTAAGCTAACTTCTTTTGCGTCGCGTAGGTAATGACGCTATCACACGGAGACGCCCATAACTTTATTGATACGCACACGATTGACAATAGACATTTTAACGTCATTTTGATTTCAATTTCATTAAAGTTCTCCAGAATAGTACACTAAAAAAAAAGCATATACGTACAGTACAGTGTGTCAGGGGTGCAGTCTAGCGTTTCAAAATACTGTACTAATAATAATATTTTTTTCATAGTTTCACAAATTCTCTTTAATGATAATTATCTGCCATGCTGTTTTCATGCACGTTACACTATCAAAAGATTGAACACTTATTTCATTTGTTTCATGTTCTCTTACTTAAAAAATACTGTGAAAATTCTCTTTCGCCCAGGGGTACTCACTATTGTTGGTCAATGGTCATCCCCATGACCAAAAAATAAAATAAAATAAGTTCACCTCCTACTCGTGCATTCCTTCCAAATAGTGGGGTGGAGGGGTTGGGGGGCGTGTATGACCCCAGAGAAAGGGCTTTGTTTTTGTCATGCAATGTGTTGCACTTGGTTATTTTTTTCCTGTTTTAGACTAAGCTGTAACCCATACAAACAATGGAAAAAATAATGAACAGTTGTTGAAAGTTGATTTATGTTGCTTTTTTTCTTTTTTTAATGTTAAAAAGGATACAGGTTTAGGTATACTTATGCAGTTTTAGAGATAATAATCGTATTTATAATCAGCGCATCGAGTGGCGGTGTGTGAGATGTGTTCTCTTTCCGAGGAGGGGCTTGGCAAAATGTAACTGAGAAGCACTGCACTAGTGCCAGGATACCTGTATGGGGAAATGAGAGCCTCTCAAAAAATGAATTTATATACCGTATAAGCTGTGGTCTAGCCCACCCCTACTCTAGGTTTAAATCTGAACCGCTACCACACCATCTGCTTTAGAGGTGAGCACTCTGGTTCACCAATCAAGAACAATGGCGTACAAAGGCTTGTTGAGGCAACTGCCTGGAAGTGACTATACTATCATTTCCGATCCCCCCAAAAATGGACCTCAAATTGTCGTCATGCGGCCTTGCATGTGAACGTTACATACTGAAATTAAGTTTTAAAAATTTATTTATACTTTAATTTATACTAGATTTAGGTGTACCATATATGGATTTAACTAAATAGCTGTAAGATGACAAATATTCTTATAAATCTGCAAGAAAGTGAGAACACTTCTAAACTTTAACTATTTGGAGCTAAGCATTCAGATTCAATATTTACAGTAAATGTAACATTTAATATTTGAAGTTAAGAGCCTCATCCACACCCCTTCCTACATTTTGCAAACTGGCATGCACAATATGAATCCACTGCTGGGCAGGAGTGTCTGCAATGCGTAGCCAATAATAACATAACAAAAGTGTGTGCATGTGTGTGAGTGTGTGAGAGACAGAAAGAGGGAGAGAGAGAGGTATAGAGCCACCCACTGAACGTCGGCTCAACCATTAACACTTGTGCAAGCACTCTGCAGCTTTTCCATTAATTGATCATGTTCAAATTAAGATTGTTGCCATCCATTGATTAAACATGGATGTTTACTATGGCTGAATGAGTTTTTTTCATCGTCATTATTTTAGGACTAATCAAAAGCTGTCACACAGTCTGCAATGAGTGCTTCTGCAGGGACTGGTGTGTTTGTGCTCTCCTTGATGTCCATTCCCATCTGCTACTTGTTCAACTCTCTCGTCTACAACAACAGGTGAGTGTGAGTGGTTAGTTGTGATCAGACATTGTTTAACTTATTTTCCCGTTGGTTGAATGAGCTCTCTGCTGTGTCTGACCTTCTTAACTTGTTCTTCTTATAGCGCTGAAGCCTTCTTCTTTGCTGGATGTGCAACATTCATCTTTCTGGTCATATCTGCCCGTTTTATACTGAAGAGAAAAGCTCCATTAGACTCTCTTTTCTATGGTGAATACCCAGTGTCAGTTCAACTGTGTCATTCCAT
Source organism: Hippichthys cyanospilos (assembly GCF_059441005.1). Classification (NCBI taxonomy): domain Eukaryota; kingdom Metazoa; phylum Chordata; class Actinopteri; order Syngnathiformes; family Syngnathidae; genus Hippichthys; species Hippichthys cyanospilos. Next base: position 14,668,023 of record NC_142372.1, on the reverse strand, counting down.
AAGTAGTGACATACTCTGTCCAACGCATGATATTCCAACCATGCAAAAAAAATAAAAAAATAAAAAAAATAAAATAAAAAAAAAGCAGTTAACTGACCACTAATTCTGGAATGACTTTCACATTCAAGATTTAAAAGTATGAGTATGGTTGCATCTAAAATGAATGTCTGTGTCTGTTCAGTGTATGCAGTCCATGCCTTCTTAAGTGTGGTGAACCTAATCATCGGACTGGAGCAGGACAACATCATTGATGGATTCGTGACTTTTTACCTCAAAGAGGCAAGCTTGGCGTTCCCCTTGGAATACTCGAGTCCATGTTTTCTATGTCTGTGACTTATAAATAAACCGCTTTCTGCTTTTCCAGGCAGATCCACACATTAATACAGCACACGGGCACATGATGTCATATTGGGATGGCTGTGTGCATTATCTCATGTATCTGCTCATGATTGCGGCAATTACTTGGGGGTAAGCGCTGCAGTGTCCACATTTATTTTTTGACTAATTCAATACCAAAGATAATTTTAAGAGTCCATTCATTCAATCCCAGGTATTTATTTACATATTTTTTTTAAGTGTTTTGCTCAAGGAGTGTCTACAAATGTGTGGTACTCAGTTTGAGAAATATAGTTTTCAATTACTGTAGGTAATAAATTAGCTAAAGTAATCAATTACTTCAAGTTATTGTTTAGGAATGAATTACTTTAAGTGATTGTTTAATAATCAATCTTACTTTAAATTTTTGATTATTTGATTATAAGAGTAATCAATTCTAATATTCTTACTTTAAAGCAATTGATTACCGGTACTTTTGTAATTTTGTTAGTGCTTTAGTACCTAATCAACTTTCAATCATTCACAATTAAGTGCTTTAGATAACTAAAGTTTACTGCAATAAGTACGGTAAGTGATTCCTTAATGAACTTAAGAACTTTAATAATGGATTATTTTAGATACTAACGTCCTAAAGTAATGGATTACCTTAATGTAATGAAGCACTAAAATGATTTATTGCTTTCGTAATTTAGAACCCAAAGTTATAGATTACTTTAGAACTTAATTAGCAAAAGTAATTGACTACTGTAGTGTTTTATTCGTTTTGTACTAGCTTCTTTTTGATCCTTCTTCAGCCAAATACTCGGGAAAAGAAATTAAAAATATAAACAGTTACCTGGTATTGAAAGTCCAGTTGAAATACCTTATACCTTATCTAAATTGTATGGTTTTCAGGGACAACTTCAGAGCTATTGGACTCTACTGGGTAGGGTCTTTTGTTATGCGTTCCATTATCTACCTTCTTGGGAATGCTGTTGGTAAGTAAAGTAAGATATCATCTTTTTTTTTTTTTAAGATCCTCGCACACTTAACCCTAACCCTAGCACAAACCAACGGGTTTTAGGCGAGGCTGGCTTAATAAAATTGTCTTGATTTACTAAAGCAAGAAAATGTTTTTGTATTTTTTATATTTCATCATCCTAATAGCATAATTGCCCAAGTCATACTTAACTTCCTGTTACAATAGCAATTGAAAAAAATGCCAAGGCAGATAATCAGACACTTGAAAAAACAGAACAATAATGTTGCAACAGCATGCGATTGACCAGTTTTTATCAATATCCTTGCTGAAAATCATATTTCTTCTTTCATCTGTAGACTTTGAGGCAACTAGGTCATTTGTTAAAGTTGAAAAAAGCCATAAGAGGTTTTTGGGGAGGGTGGGTTGATGTTTTTCTTAAACATTTAATAGCAACTCTGCTATTAGGCTAAAAATGTTGTGCTATGTTCATATTGGGATTCATACCCTACCTTCACATTTTTAACATTGGTATTTCTACCTGTACACTTATTGGTATATAAATGATGGTTAATTTTTGTTATAAATTCTTCTTCATTTTTTTCTTTTACTTTTTCGTTTTCAGGAAAATATGGAACTGAAATGGGCCTCCTCTTCTTTCTTCACTTGCTATATATCTCAGTGTCTGTTTGGGCTTGTTTTCGTGTCTGCAGTCATCCTTCTACACAAGTTGTTGATGTGACTGTAAGTTAGATGTATATATTTCCTATTCAGCCATATAATACCTTATTTTTGTACACTATCGAACATGTGCTTGGTGTAAAAACTGGCACATCTTCATTTTCATGCTGGAGCAAGGCTGCGGGGTGAAAAATGTGCCACCTGAGACTGAATCTGAATAATGTATTTTCAAATCAGTAAACCAATATCATTGCATTGAAAAACTAAATTTAAATTACATCACTTGAAATATTAGTGTTTTATTTGAACCATCACTGGGAAAATTACTCTTTAATGTACAATTTGAATGAATTTATTTTGGAACTGAGGCCCAATACAATTCTTTCTTGATCCAATTAGCAGAATGCTTCTACAAATTGTGTTTTCTCTTTACTAAATTGTGGTTGAGTTCAGGTATTTATGAATAAAGGAGATGACATATCTCTTTCACTACCAGAACATCCAGGAAGCTCAAAAGATGACATTGTTCCATAGACCTTTGGACCTTTTTTTTATTATCTACCTCTTCCCAGCTATGACTTTCTGTGTCTTCAGAGGACTGGTAAGCAACACAAATAAAATTGGACACAAAAACAGGAGTCTCTCTCCATTGGTCTAATAATTGTTGTAATAGGTTGCCCTGGACTGTTCCAACGCATTGTGTCAGCACTACGTCCAACATTATGAGCCATATGTGAAAGACCCCTCGGCATATCCTAAAATACATGTAAGTATACATAGGAGTTATGATTACTGGTGTCCCAAAAGCCACGATAGCACCAGCTAGAGAGGTTTTTATCCATTGCATGTTTCTCAAAACAGAATCTGTTCTTGACAGACCATGCAGTGGAAGACCTGCTCCTACCATCATTTTACTCGTCTAGACTTTATGTTGTTCAAAAACTTTGAGCGAAAGATTTTGATGATTTTCAACAACACTTTTATCACACTTCAAACCAGCCACTGATTCTATTTTTTGGATTTTTTTTTTTTTTGGTTGCTGAGTTCCTGTGCAGCCTTTTGGAAAGACAGAACATCTTTTTACCAGGCAACAATCTTAGAACTCTTGCTCCAATGGGTAACATGCATAAATAAAATGCAAATCCCAAACTGTCAATGGCGGCATGCCTTTTTGAGTGACCACAGAAATAAAATAGAAAATATTGAGTCTAGTGGCTGTATACTGTACAGTCTTACTCTAGAAGTGTTTGCCATTTTGGATGGGGTAAATCCTATAATTGTTTGTCAGATGCTGGTGAGCATGCTGTACTCAGGCCCATACTACATCATGACTCTCTACAGCTTGCTGGTTCCAGGATGTGAATGGATACTGGACCTGACTCTAGTACATTCAGGTGCAATAGCACAAGTAAGTACGATTTAAAAAGGTATTTTTCTTAGAGAATACTGCTGAATAGAAAACAAGGACTGATCTTATTTATAAGGACGTAAATATGTATTTGGTGGCTTTGTGGAGTAGTAGTTAGCGTGCCTGCCTCACAATTTAAGGTCCAGAGTTCAAATCCACCTTGCTCCGGCTTTCCTGTATTGCATGTTCTCTCCAGGCACTCTGGCTTCCCCCAACACTCCATAAACATGCATGGCAGGTGCATTGGATATATTAATTTTCCTTAGGTGTGATTGGGTGTTTGAATGTTTGTTCATCTCTGTGTGCCCTGCAATTGGCGGGCAATCAGTTCGGGGTGTCTCCTCCCTACTGTTCGAATTCAACTGGGATAAGCACCGGCAAGCCTGTGACCCTTGTGAGGGTTGACTTTTTGAGGTTTCAGTACTTCTATCTAAACACGGAGTGTAAATATGTTACCAAATTTGGAGATAAGGGGTCTAGCCAAACATTGTCTGTAGTATGGTAAAACCCAACACAAATGTAGGTTCAAATAATAAGCATGGCAGCATGAGCCAAACAGAACAAAGCAGCTGTTGTGTTAGAGTTGCAGGCCGACACGTCACTCAGTGGCTGGATGAGGACGGAAGCTGACTTCAGACTAGGAGGAATGATGGTATTGGAGGTATTCCAATAAATGTCAGCTGTTGAAGAAAGCTAAAAATAGGGCTGCTGATGCCCTGACAACCATGGTTGCTATGAGACATGTCCAATGCCCCCCAGCTCCCCTGCTTGGCCAGCCAAAGTTGATTGGACAGCAAAAACAGTTTCCAATAAAGCTATGCTTATAAAAAGGTTAATAGATAATTAACTGGTACATCTTGATTATTGTTAGTGTATAAAAGCTTAATGAAAAATAAATAGTTATAATAGCGGTTCTAAAAATATTAGATGGACATGGCAATGCAGAGGCTTACATCTGATTGAACAATATGTTGGAGTCCGTATGTATCCGAAGCAGTGCAGACAGGAAGGATGCTATTAAGTGAAGACAATACCGTTGGGTAGAATTTGATAGAATTTAATGGAACAAATCCTAGGATTTAAATGCATTCTTCTTTTACGCTAGAATGGCCCACAATAAAATATGCTAAAACATCTAACCCTACTTTTCTGTATTTCCTCCTTCCTTCTTCCACCAGGCCCAGTTCTCTCATATCGGTGCCTCTCTTCACACACGGACACCCTTCTCTTACAGAGTGCCTGTTGACAACCAGCCTGTCTTTTTGCTGGTTAATATCCTATATGCTGTGGTGCCTCAAGCGCTTTGCTACCGTTGCACTACCAGGCCGGCCTTCTTCCTCAAGAGCACGCCAGACAAGAAAATTGCATGAGTGTTGTCTGTTGTGCAGTATTATGTCAATGTTTGGAAAAATTCTTCCACATTCTACTGGCAATATTTTAACCAAGGGATGTCACTTTCCTGGAAGTGTGAAAACTGTTGGTCGTGCCATTTCAAAATATGACATGATGTCACCATCTGGGTAATAATTTCTGCTCCCTAGTGTCTTCTTTCAATGCTTTCCCATTGACGTTAAATGCTTTTGGTGTAAGGATTAAAGGATTGGGCAAAATACTGCATAAGGGTTATAATAACAAGATTGTGTCTTTTTTGAAAACAAGACTCAAAGCCATCTTTCTGCTATTCATTTCGGAAAATCAATTTTGTATTTTTTTTTTCCTCAAAGTATATATGAATTGAGCTGGATAGTGTTTTTTGTACACAATACTTTATCGTTGATAAAACTGGTTTGTTTTTGCTGAACCTTTTATTATAAAGCGTACAGTGATTTACACTTTTCTGAGACCACCATTCGCAAAATAATGCCAGAATTCCTGTAAATGATCAAAATCATTTTATTGCAAAATTAAACGTATTATTAAGCATAGGATTTCTGTTGAATTAATTGTAACTTTTCAGAAAAGCTAGTGAAACATCAATTTGGCTATAAAATGGGAACTCTCATCTTCTCCTCAAAGTGGTAAAACATTCAGAAAGAAACCACCTTTTTATGTCAGAAGGGCAAATACATTTGTCAGGGAAGTGTGCTTTTGGGCGGACAAAGCAAAAGCAGTCATGAATGCACTCGCACACAAAGGCCTCAAAGACTTAGACTGGTGATTGAACTTCAAAATAACCAATATATCACAGTAATGTAAATACTTGCATTCTAAAAAGATAAACACAACATTGTGAAGACTACCCTTTATATACAGTAATTTATTAATTGAATTGCAGTACTTCACATTAGCGTGATTTGAAGTATAGGACATTTAGTTAATTTTATTAATGAATGTTTTTTATTTGGGTTGGGTGTTAAATCGGGTCCCGATAAGTAATTCCATAATTTTGACGTCCATAAATCTACTGTTTATACAGTGCATTCTTAACTTCTTATTGTCAGTCTGGCGCACGAGAAATTACTTAACCGGGTGACCCTACATGATCAGGATCAAGATTCCTGAATTTGTGGCATTCACAACATTTTACTTCTAAATGTTAATTAAAATGTAATGTCGTGATAAACATACTGTTTGTTTTTCTAAATGACTGCATTTCAAACGAAGCAATCAAATTAGATAAAAAAAGATTTTTTTTTTTTCTTTTTTATGAAATTTTGAATACAGTACTGTAATTCTTTGGTATGCGTAACAAACGTTTCTCCGCCACGGAAGCAGTTCTTTGTCACCCCGGAAGTGCTTTCTACTTTCATGCCCAAAACAAAAATACGCGTGTAGGGTCTAGCAAACAGAAGTAATAGCGCTTCCGTCTTAACATTGCGTCAAATTGTAGAGCTTTATGCAACATACTTTGTCTTTTTTTCCTAGTATTAGAGTATCCGGGCTTGTAAACCTCAGCTACAGTATTTAGCTAGTTTGCTATCGTTAGCTGCAATGGCAGCGTCTATTCCTCCAATGAGGTGTGCGCCTCCTCTAAGGTAAGGGTGGTTCTCTAGCTAGTAATAGTATTATAACATGTTCGGCTATGAAATAGAACTGTAATTGTTCCGAGGGACGGTTGTTTATGTTATGACCTGTATTTAATTTTATAAAATTAAACACTGGAATACAGTACTTTTAAACGATATCGAGCGGGTTGGTGTTCTCCAACAACACTAAGACCAGTAAACCGTTCCAAAAGCTTCGACTTCTTTGATACAAACGTCTTTTCTTTCAGTTATCCAGTAATTAAACAGACTAACTTGTTATTTTGCACACAATTTGTTTTGCCATTGATCTGTGTTCATCCACATTATGTGCACAGACATTTTAGACATTTTAATTTATGGATAAGCAATACTGCACAAGTGCACACCTTATTTCAGAAGTTCAGAGTTCAGAAACCTCAATCAGCTAAAAATGCCGCTTTACTCATATCTTGTAGGATCTCTAAGTTATTGGAAGTTATCTTAACAGTGGATTTGACTATTCACAGTCTGTTTTACTCCGAGAGTAACAGAGGAGCACGCCATATAAATCACTGTAAAATAATCAAGCTTCTGTCGTGGAAATACCTACACTGCAAATGCAACCAGTGCTAAACCACACTTGGTGTCTTCCGTTTAATTTAGTTACAAGCAACGCAAGGCTGCCTCCAGAAAAGAAAGAAGAAAGCGGAAACGACAAGCAATCGCTCGAACCAGAGAATGTGGTATGAAACAACTTTTGCTATAATGGATGTCTCATCAAACAGTAAATCAACATCATTCTTTCTGTTGCAGCTGCTCAAAGTCCGTGTGTTGCTGCCACAGAGGAAATGGAGGAAATGGATGATGAAGACAGTACTGTGGAAAATGAAAGGTGGGATACAGATCTGGACTTTGCTTTTGTTATTCTGTTCAACAAAGTCAGCGTGGTCACACAAAGAAGAAGCTTTGACACCAAAATTGTTAGTAAACAGATTTGGGTCAGATGGCATTTTGAGTCATGTCTCACTTTTTTAGGCAACGGCTCCATGAAGAGTGGCTCGAGCGTGAGCGAATTGCACAAGAAGAATTCCGTCTGATGTCTGAGAGGGAGGAGGCTGCGAGGAAACGAAAAGAGGATGAAGAGGTAATGGCGATCGTTCTTTGCTTTCATCAAATAAAATGAGACAGATGGCACCGCACAATTTGGTTCACCATGACAATGTATAATTGGTTCCCATTTCTAATCTTCAACAGGAATCAGTGGTTGAAAATGTTTTTTTTTTGTTGTTTTTTAATTTTGAAATACACGTATTTTGCTTTGATGTATCTTTGTTTTTGTTGCTTCGTCTACAGCGGAAGATGAAGGAGGAGTGGGAGGCTCAACAAAAGAGAGAAGAAGAAGAAGAAAAAAAGAAGCAGCAGGAGAAGCGAGACAGAGAGGTGAAACGAGCCGTGGGAGGATAAAACCAGAGAGAAATATATCCACTTCTACTTGTACTTTTTGATGATAAACATTCAAACATAAAAATCAAACTTTATTGCAAATATACACTTACTACCAGTAACACAATATGCATGTAATGGAATTCGGTGGAAGAGCTGTTTAAAAAAAAAAAAAAAGGCTACAGTGGCAATAATTTTACATTTCTATTTGTCAACTGTCAGCGAAGCATGGCTAAAAACATGGAGTTATTATTGTGTTCTTTGCCTACTTGTTTATAAATCTTTCCTTGACAAAGTGGCACAAGCAGCATCCAACTCCTTAACAAAGATACGATTGTGAAAGTCCTTTACCAGCACCGCCAACTCTCACAGCGAGGACGTATCTTTTAAATCTGTGCTTTAAGTGTCTTTGAAACTTTTCTGCAAAAAGCATTGTGTTATTGAAGTTGAGCATGGCAAAAGTATCGAGCTACTGAAATTTTGAGTTTGTCAGAATTGTTGTGATTATCTGCCCCTGCAAATGTGATCTTAACAACAAGGTACAGATATGCTTCGCCTAATTCACGTTTTCATCTGACATCTCTTTACACCATTTGTAGGAGGCTGTTCAGAAAATGTTGGATGAAGCAGAAAATCAGGTACTGCCCAAGTGTTTGGTGCTTTTTCTTTTGTCCACTCATTCACTGCTGTTGACGGCTATGGATGCCAAAGATCCATTTTTATTGAGCAGGCCAGTGAATGAGTCAATACAATTAACAAATTCCATGCCACAGTTTTGGACTTCAAAGTTCTATTTTGACCTGGCTGTAATTGACAGCTATTCATATCAAAAATCCATTTCAACTCGGCTGGCACTGAATTAGTTAATAATTAGTATCTTGGATGAGTATTGCATATGCTATTTATTTTTTAGTTTCTTGTTGTTTTTCAATGTTTTTGTTGTATGGTAATTTAAATAATGATTCTGAACTGATGCAGTACAAGTACAGTACAGTTCATTCAGTACAAGCCAAATGTTTGGACACATCTTCTCATGCAATTTCTTAAAGTAATAGTGGGCACTATTTTTTTCAAGCTATTTGTTTGGTTTTCGCCATAACATGAATCCTAACAATTGTCCATTACATTTATACATTTTAAACAGTTGTCCAATGGAGTTATTGGCTGTGTATGAATGTGTTCTACACAACACAACTGATGGTTACAACCCCATTGAGAAAGCGAGAACTTCTACCGATTAACCCTGATAATGCACATCAAAGTGAAAACAATTTCAGGTGTCTTCCTCTTGAAGTTCATCGAGAACATTCACGTGTGTGCGAGCCAGTCATCAAAAAAGGCTAGGTATTTGGAGGGAACTTCAATACAAATCATTTTTTCTGTTATTTCACCTTTTTTGGTAAGTATGCAACTTCACGTGTGTTCATTTATAGTTTTGATACCTTCAGTGAGAATCTACAATGTAAATAGTCATGAAAATAAAGAAAACATCAAGTGAGAGGATGTGTCTACACTTTTGGCCTGTACTGTATGTGCTTCGTTATATTCCATTTTTGTATAATTATTGCTGGTCTTTGTAATTACGACAAGGCCCAGGTACAAAATGAACACCTTCAAATGCTAGTTGATGCTCACATTGTTTTCTCAGCCCGCAAAAGGATGTTGGTAATGAGGGAAGAACATGTCCCCTTATATTTGACTTGTTGCTTGTTTTGCAGCTTGCTAATGGAGGACCTTGGATGAATCCTGAGGCTCCGGGAACAGAGACATCAAAAAATTCCCGGACCGAATGGGATGCCGCCAATTGCCCTTTCTTCCTCAAGACTGGATCATGTCGATTTGGAGACAGGTACAATGGCTTAGATTTTTTTTTTTTTTTTTTGGTACTTCAGTAACACTCTTGGCTTTATGGTGGTCCTTTGTGCTCCCCTTCTTTTTTGAAAGCCTGCTAATGCAAATGTATTTTCACTTGCTGTGATTTTAGATGCTCTCGAAAGCACGTTTACCCATTGTCCAGCCCCACTTTGATGATCCGCGCCATGTTCATCACATACGGCATGGAACAGGTTCGACGTGACGACTATGACGGTGATGCATCTCTTGAGCACAGCGAGGAAGACCTGCTCGAGTCCTTTTCTGAATTCTACCATGACGTTCTACCAGAGTTTAGGACTGTTGGCAAGGTGGTCCAGTTTAAGGTAAATGGGTCACATACACCCAAAATATATTGGAAAGTGTTTATTGATTTGAAAATGATAGTGGTTCGACTCAACAATTTTCCATGGTTCATTACCTCAAGGAAAGTGCTATAGTTTGAAGTCTAGTTACAGAGATGTAAAATCTTTGAAAGGTGTTAAAAGCCCTAACATGTTAGAGTGCATCTCAGTAAAATTTGAGTTTTGTGAAAAACTACATTATTTCTGTATATCACTTTCATGTATGTAGATGTACTACACACGGAATGAAATTTGTGTACTTTTCTTTATTTTCATAATTTGGGTGATAAGAACTTGCAACCAAAAACAACAGAATTCAGTATCATAAGAAAAACACCTGATTTTTATTCAATTCTATTTGTTTTCTTTATATGTCATTTATCTATTGTTCACATTATGAATATGCAGCAATTGGCACAGCACTTTATTTCGTGTACCTGTGTACAATGATATTAAAATCATCCTATTCTATTCTAAATTGGAATTTTATGCAATCAAAATGAACAGGAATGAGGTTGGAATTGACTTTTTGATGAGTATTCTTACTGTTTGTGTTCGAATAGCAATGTGACAGGATTTAAAAAAAATGAAAATTTGTCAAAATGTTTTTAAAAAGACAACTTTGACCTGAGTACAACTCGGAAAGAATTTTGTAAATCAGATGAAGGGCTCCTGAAAAAAAATCTTATCTTTTTGTGTGGGTAAAAAAAAAAAAAAAAAAGACCTTTTCGAGTTATGTTTCCATATGCTAGTCAAAAAGCATACGTTTTCATCATTCTCATTTCTTCCATTTTGTCTTCTAGTCAGGGCACCCTCTTCTCTAATTGGCTGATATATTTCAGTTTGAAAAATTCCACCAATCTTTCACGTCAATGGGTCAAAATTAGCATCATGTTACAAACACAAACACTTGTCCTAACTAGCATAGAAGATGAGAAAGATTACTGGTGAGAAAAGCAGTTTGGGCAACAGACTGGATCATGTATGAAAGCAGTCCCCCAGTCCCCCCAGTTTCCCCCAAATTTATTTGTTAAGGGGTATTTGGGAAGGATTACGCAGTGTTCATTCCATATTTTTTTTTCTTCACAAAGATGGCTGTTACTTGTCACGTTGAAATCTATATGAGTTTCACATTTTCCGGTAAGCCGATAAATTACAGTAAACTGACTTTTCTACGATCTAATTTTTGAATGCACCTGTAGATAGGACGAGAACTCAGCCCTGAGCTACACCTGCAAGATACCTTCTGAGACTTTGTAGATGTAGTTAATCATAATATAGGATATCAGGTAACCGGGGCTAATTACATGCTAGTACTTATCATTCCATCATGATGTTGATCTTTGTTTTTAGGTCAGCTGCAACTATGAGCCACACTTGCGAGGGAATGTTTACGTCCAGTTTGAGACGTAAGTATCACTTTTAAAACAATCTTGCATAATAAGCCAGCTGGACTTTGAACAAAAGTTTTCATTTGTTGTCGTCTGACTAGCGAGGAGCAGTGCAGGGAGGCCTTCATCAAATTTAACGGAAGGTGGTACGCCGGCAAGCAACTTCACTGTGAAATGTGTCCAGTGACACGATGGAAGACTGCCATTTGTGGTGAGATGATTTTGAAATTTATTTTGCCGAACAGTGAAAAGTGTTGGAAAAAGCTAGGATTTTTTTTATGTTGAACTTTTCATGGAAATTAAAATGTTTGGAAATACTTACGGAATTTTCAGTTATTTCCAAAAGTCTCCAATCCCAATACTGTCAGCCCATGGAAAGTTAGCTAACATTAGTAGAAATATATATGTATTTATATATTTTTAATACACACCGTTGCAATCTTACAGGTTGTCAAACGTTTTGTGTTTTCCTATTCCTCAGGACTGTTTGACAGAAAGAAGTGCCCCAAAGGGAAACACTGCAATTTCCTTCATGTATTTCGAAACCCCGGCAATGCATTCTGGGAAGCCGACAGGGACCTTCACCTCTCACCGGACCGCAGCATCAAGGGGAGTCACTCTGGGAGATACTCAGAGAGACGGCAAGACAGATCGTGGAGGAGTCACCGGAGCGGAAGTCCACCGAGATCGGAAAGGTCCCACAGCAGACGAGAAGACGACAGACGCCGCGAGAGGAGTCGAGATAGGAGGACGTCCCGGCATCAACGAGATGACAGCAGACGCTCGTTCGGGTCAGAACGTTATAACAGAGGTTGGGACAGGTACCGAAGCGGAAGCAGGGAAAAGTCCAGGAGCAGAAGTCGCGACCGAAAAAGGAGTCGAGAGCGAGACAGAAATCTGAAAAGCCGGAAAAAAACAGAAGAGGAGGAGAGGAATGGAGACCGGGTCGGAGACGAGGAAATAAACAAAGCAAGCAGAGAAAAGAGCAAACCAAAGAGCTCTGATAGTGAACACGAAAAACAAAGCATTCCCCATGAGGACAACAAACGACATCGTCGCCATAAACGCTCGAAAAAGAGCAAAAAGAAAAGTAAGAAGCACAAGAAGCGGAGCTGTTCACCTGAAGCCAGGGAATCATCTCGGGAGTCGGGGGACGAGACAGTTGACGCGGAAACACTTCCAAGTGGAACACAATCACAACTCCTTCAAAGTAAAGATGACTTGAGTGCAAGTCCAAGCACTGAGGCAGAAAAAAGTTCGGTGACACAAGTTGACCAGTCTGAACAAAGCGTGTCTTAGTGTTGTATATCATTGGAAATCTGTACATTTAAGTACATTTTTCATCATTTCAATTGATCTGTCATCATTTTCAACTTATTATGGAATGTTCAAGTCAAAATGGAAAAAAAAAAAGACTACGTTTTCAGTTTGAAGACATTTATTGTTAAATACTGTCAAATATAATCGTCAATAGGATGAATACAAAAGTGGCTTCTTTTTTTGCAGAAATTAAAGAGAAATCAGATTTTCTGACTAAATGCTGTATTTTTTTAGAATAAACACCATATGGTTGCACTTTTCTGTTATCATTTCAGAAACATGACTTGCCCAATTTCTTTTGCATACTGAGAAGTGGAGAACTGACAGCACGTCTTTCATTGGAGTGAAATGAAAAATATACTTGCTTCATGGATCACACAGTAGCAGATCCCTTTTTTGTGTCACATTAGGCTTTCATAGACACTTAAAAAAGTAAAACACAGTTCTTTGGTCATATATGTCTGTTCAAATGTAAACTAAATGATCAATATAAAGAAAATAGAGCTATTTCTATTTGGGTCACTTTGTTCTTTTTTTTTTTTTCTTACGGTAAGTACGACCTGTCATCTCTCCTTTTCCAGAATAAAAATTGTTGAGATTTACAAACATTACACAGAAACAACACATTTTGAACAGAATTCCATTTAAGTACAATATGCATTTCAACTAACTTAGTTAATTGGCAGGTTTGTGTCATCGTTACATGAAACTATGCTTCTGCTTGTCAAGAATGAACCACCAGCAACTCAAAAGCACAAAAAGATGAATACTGTAGTTTGATTTCTTTTTTCAGATGCATCAGAACAACAAGACAGTGGTTGAATAGACACTGTAATTGATACTGAGGTTATGCGCTTGTTGCTACATTGTTGCACAATAGACGACACGACTATGGGAGCTGCTACAGAGACACAAAATTGAACCGCACTTGGCACCACCACAGTCACAGGACGTTACAGAGGAGCACAATTCAGAATAAGCAGACATGTTGAATTACATACATACGGTACGTACATAGAAGTACAACACTGACACAGTAAACAGGAGAGGACAAAGATGTGTCAGCATGTTCTGGCAACGTAACGTCTATGTCAGTCCGATTTCTTCTAAAACACTCCGTGGGGCCTCTGCCTCCTGTAGGTAGAGAAGACACATCAGATGAGCGTCATCCTTTCATAAATCCATTTTAAGTGTTTTGAACAAAAGATAAGGCAGATAAACTGAAGTCTTCTCAACTCCATGCAGCCACTCAGTTCGATGCTAATACAATACTGATGAAAGTTTCTTCAATCGATCAGCATTGACTCATTGTATGGCTGCTCACATGTTGCCTCAACAAATAGGTTCCCCGAGCTATTACAAGTTTGCTTTCATACGGCCGGCAAAACTAAAACACGTTTGGAAACAGGTTTTTTTTTTGGCAGATTAGATTTTTCCTAGCATTACTAGCACTTTAAAGAAGTGATTCTCTACACTTTTCGACGATATACCCCTGTGTTTTTTTTTCCATCCAAGTACCTCCTAAGCAGCGCAAAACATTGTGGTATTAAAATAAATAAATAAAGATAATAAATAAATGAGATAAAAAAAGATAAATAAATAAATAAATAAATAAATAAATAAAGAGCCTAAAACAAAGTGCTATGCCATCCATGTCTGATATATCAAACATTTGTTGTGGTGGCTATGTGGTATATGTATCACCATGTTTTACAGAATGTACAGTGTTCTTACCAGTGTTTCAGTGGCCAAATGTATTTTGTGTTCTTTACCTCCTGTAACAGGTCTGCCTGCTCGATGGCTTTCAGTACATTCTTCTTGGAGGTTTCCTGGGCTTCTCCGCCCAACAGGAATTCATCAAGGATGAAGTAAGCCTTCTCAAAGTTGAAGATGATATCCAGCTCACACACCTACGAAAACATAGGAATTGAAGCAGTGGGTTAGGTATGGATTAAAATTAGCTCTCATATTAAACATTGTGGGAGTGGCATACAATGGGAAACTTACACTGCCAAAATACTTGTCCAACAACTCCACATATCTATGGATGATCTCCAGGGTGATTAACTCGTTGTCCTGATCCTCCACCGCACAGCAAAAATACAGGCTGGCGTACCTACCAGTACCACACATAAACACACACATGATGCAATCTAAAATAAGTTAAGAGTTTGGATGTGGCCACCTTCATATGCTCTGGCATGATGGAAACTGTAATCATCTAACCACCATTTGCACAAGCTGATTTATTTTCAATTGCAAATATGTCAATGCTAAAAAAAAAAGACACATTTTCATTTACCCAGCCAATGTTTAGGCAGATTTCCTGCCTTTGCAAACAGCCAAATATTTTTTCTTGTATAACCAACCAAAATGAGTACATCTCATAGGGACTGTGTCCTGCCGCAAATAGGAAATGCAACTGTGTGCCACAAGGTGGCAGCAAAGTACTACTTTTGTCAAAATCAAGCTCGAAACTCACAGAGACATCTGAAAAATAAACAGTGGTTTGTGTTTTAGGAAAAAACTAAATTTCAAAGAATAAGTAAAACATTTAAATACGTATATGGATGACCAGAATGGTCAAACCTCTGCATTTTTGAGCCAGAGAAAACCCAGGTATTGATCAGTGTGTACACTTTCTCTGTGACATCTTTGTACATGTCGTACTGTGTAGCTGCCTGCATTGTTTTAAGTTTTTGTTGAAATTATAGAAGACAAAAATGTAAACTGCCTTATGCCTTTATATTTCTGTGGCTAGGACACACAGCTCTTATGTGATTGTTCAGGCTTTTTTAACCACCATCCTCCACTGTTCAGCAGAGGGGGTGTTTCTGGCATGCCCAACTCAGCAGAAGGTGAGTAAAAATGGCAAGAACTGCCTGGCAATAGCTGTAGCACAATATGAAAAAAAGTACGTGAGGCTTCTCAATTGTTTTTAACGGCCAAGAATTTCTTTCTTTCTTTTTTTTTTTTCCACTTCATGCTTCTTTAGCAGAATTTCGTTTTTGGTGAATACAAAGTACATCCTAGCACATTGACTTGAAGATGAGTACTGAGGAGAATCAAATACAAATGAAATTGTCTTTCCATTGTGACTGGCTGATGGATATCACAATTGTGGGTATCACCTCTTGTAGACGATCTTCAGGTCCCTCCATTCCAAGAAGCTGCACATTTTGGGCTTCCTTGCAAGGATGGTTTGAACCAGATCTCTGGAAATCTTCTTCCTCTCTTTGTCGGAGAGAGGCACATACCACTTTTGAAGCCGCAGCTTTCCCTGGCGGCTGAACAGCAGCATGAACTGCATCTGAAGGAGTCAGTTTACAAGACAAGTGACGTACTATGAATGAGCAAATATTAATCATGAACAGGTAGGCCTACACAGCCTTAATATTTCACTCATTTTGCCTTGAATGTGAAACCCTCCCCATAAAATTATCCTCAAATTCCCGTGGAAGGTTTTACCTTTGGTATATGTTCTAAATTCAGAATTGCAAATTCTAGTTGAAATTTGTTTAAAGTTTCCAACTTTTAAATTGGGCAGTATTTTGCTCCCTTACCAGAAATCAACTGCGGGTTCGCGCATAATTGATGGATTCAACCATTTGTATCACGCCAAACACATGTGACGCTTCGGTGAAAAGTTTCATTTCGGCTCATGCTTGATTCTGCAGCTAAATGATGGCACGTCAACAAGCAGTATCACTTGTGCCCCTCTCCACGACGCTCACCAAGCCTGAATCTAGTGCACATAAAAGCGCGTTTCTTTACCTTCGGTGTAGTCGTTTGGACGATTGCTGAGGTATCCAAGATCACATGAAACACGCATAAAAAAAGACAAACGAGCTTTAGGAACGTGTCAGGTTAGCTGGCCAGCGTCGCTTCCAGCTAGTCGTTAGCAAAGGATGGTGAGGCAGCAACAAGCTCAGAACTTCACTGATTGGACAGAAAAACCAACTGCGTTGCATTGTGATTGGCTGGCACGTACCGTTATTATCCACGTCACAAGTCTGCCACAGCCCTACCTATCTATCTATCTATCTATCTATCTATCTATCTATCTATCTATCTATCTATCTATCTATCTATCTATCTATCTATCTATCTATCTATCTATCTATCTATCTATCTATCTATCTATCTATCTATATGATATATTTAATTACAATGCAGAATTCCACGTGTTACAAATAATTCTATAGTGTTTTGATTAATGTTTGTGAATCTTTTTAACTACAAAAAATCCCTGCCAGCCGACCTGTAAAAAGTAAGGATTACGACGCGTTGCAGACTCGTTGTCAGAAAACATTTTCTGTGACTCCTCCCATGAAATTTCGTATAATCCATTCACGAAATTGCACTTCTAGTGCAAAACGAGTTTTTTTTACATGCCATTTTACACAGTATGCTCTGAAACTTAAACAACCCTAACATACTAATGTCACTCAAACAATTTTAGCCACCTCGAGGAAGAGATAAAAAAGAGCTTCATGACTCAAGAAGCAATGAAATCAAGCTAATTGCTCTCATTATTGGTTCTCATCTATTGTACACATTTTTAATGTTTTTAATTTTTCCTTTTTTGTCGTAATATTGTATGACTCCAAGTAATACAACCCATTCGCTTATCACAAAAGGGATACGATCACCAACGATTTATTTTTTTTATTTTTTATGTGTTTGTTGTTGATGTTGAGCAAAAAGCCTAAAATTAACTTCAACTCTGATTACGATAAGACTGCAATCACATTTCTGAAACTGAACTAGTAGGAATATTCAAAGAGAATGTTTGTTTTTAAAGGATTTATATATAAAGCAATCTTTTCAAAATGTGTTTCAGGTGTTTGTTTTTTGTTATAAAGAGCAACAGTATATGACATGACAAATCAACTCTAATTCTAATCTAAAATGTACACTCGATGGGTATCGGCGAATCATTTAATATGATATAGATATTATCCGTTTGTGAGAAATGTTGGTGCCTCAATTATCCACCATTTGTGGAATGACTATGGGAAAGTATTGAGTGCAAAAGGACTGTTTACATTGGAACGGTTGGGTCAACTATTATAGGGAAGCCAGTTAGCGCCCTCTGTCGGCAAATAGTCCAACTACATGAACTTGCATATTATTTTTTTCTTTCGGGCTTCATGCGACAAAGCGCCGTTTGTGACAAGTTGACAAGCAACCAACTGCCTTTGACGTCTTCACTGTTTTTGCACCCGTGTGTCAATAATGTCAAAAGCCGCGTGAATGCCCCACGGTAAGAAAGCGTAGCCACGCTTTGGCGTTTGCAGAGGACAGTGTGTGAACGACGCCAGCCCGGGATGGTTCACAGACTGCAGTGCGGGGCGTCTAATTGCAGCGTCTTCCGAATCGTTATTTCCTCATGAAACATGTGACGTGGACTTGTTGGAACACAACCAGGCAGTGAAGCGAGGATGAGGAGCCGCAGTAATTCGGGAGTGAGGCTGGATGGATATGCCAGGCTTGTTCAGGAGACTATCCTGTGTCACCAGGTAGCTACTCGATATCATATGCTTTTGACAGTTGATGCCAAAATGGAGCCCGAATTACGGACGACAGAAATCGCGATTCACGAAGTGTAAATACCGTTGGTGATGCGCTGGCACCCTCGTGTGGTTTGTGGAGGAATCACTGCCTAAGTGGTGCGATGGATTTCACTTTTTCAAGGGGAAGTCAAATTAATATTTTTCGTAGTGAACAATACGTTCGTTGAGCCGCCGTTGGATTAAACACGGCATTCTGATTAATATTGTTTGAAGAATTGGAATCAAGCAGCAGAATCTATCCATATTTAGCAATCTGAGGAGGCAGCCATTTTGAAAATGGCTGACTGAAAATGACATCACGCTTGCACAGGGCTCAGCAATCGATCAAAACCTTTTTCTTATTTTCTGAGTTTTGATCATGTGACTTTCACACACTGAGCCGAGATTGGTTGTTGCCTGAGCCCAGTACAGTAATGTCATTTTCAGTTGACAGTAAAGGGCAAAAATGCCCGCCCTCCTGATGTTTTTTTTATTTTTATTTTTTTGTATATATTGTATTTGAAACACAAAATTAACCCACATATTCCAATAAAAACGCACAATTTATACACTGAATATATAAAACTAAAACTACTTTCATAATGTTTCACTGAAAATGTATTACACATGAATTTTACATTACAACATTCCAAATAAATGTTTGAAAACAAATTTCAAAAAGATTGAAAGCAAAATTTAAACTTAATATTTAGTCACCTAATCACAACAGCAACTCAAAGGGCTTCACAAGTAAAATAATAACATTAAAAAATACTGAACTGTATTCAACAAATCCACTTTTCTGGATTAAAAAACATTTTTAATTCACTCTAATGTTATGTGTAGTTTGAACATTTAAATCCAGATTTCTTGTGCATACCAGTTGAGAACGTCCGTGCATCACTAGTGGTACTTTTGCTACAATTTGGGAATAGACTGCCATAGTACTTTGACAAAGAGTAACAAAATATAACTTTAGGACATGTGTGGAAATGTAAAACGACTCATTGGTAATGTAAAGTGAGCAGTAAAATATACCAAATCAAATTAATTGTAATATTATGCTCACATACCACTTTATTAGCTACATAAAATCTAATGAGAACCCTAACCCTAACCCTACCTACCTACCTACCTACCTACCTACCTACCTACCTACCTACCTACCTACCTACCTACCTACCTACCTACCTACCTACCTACCTACCTTTCACATATAAATATGCTTATACATAAGTGACACATTGTAAGTACATATTAATTAATAAAAAGGCAGTATGTATTGGTGTATTATTTTGGTGTAAACAAACGCATACGAATTTTGCATGAATTGACCCACATTAGAGGATTCAAACTCTTCTCAAAAGTTTGAGCAAAACACTATTTAAAGGTCAGCTATCAGCTGTGGGAATCAATATTTAGGGACATGCTCTATGTTTGCATCTACAAATCCAGATGTCCTGTTGTCTCTTGAGGTTCAGGCTCCAACAGGGGTAAGAGCATAGGAACAAACACGGGCAAAGGTTAACTCTAGTGTAGATAACGCTTGCCGCCTGGAATTCGGCTCTTAAATCCACTTAGAAGCATGTTGGACACACCTGCTCTTTGCTGCTTTCACCACCCCACCCCAAGTGTTTTTCTGTGAAGATAATTCCATATCAACCATATTGGTGTAAATTTTTTTGATTTGTTTTGACTTGTAAGACACTTGTACCTTGTAGGAAAATAGAAGTACATATAAGTTGCAAAGAGTTGCAGTCGAAAGATTCAGAAATATTCTTTTGATGGTAGCAGAAGTAGCAAAAAAAAAAGTGCTTTCATAATCGCAATCATTATTTGTTTTTCTCTAAAAGGTATTAGCAATATTGGGGCCTACAAAGCTTAAATCTAGTGCCTCCTCTGTGCAGGACAGCTGAAACACTAAATTTATTCAGTGCAGATGAATGCTGTACACAAAAAAAAACAAAAAACAAAAACCCTGCAGTAATTTACTTAATTGTTGCATCTGCTTTTTAATATACTTGATGTCCACCTAGATAAATATACTCGTCTGTTCTTAGTTCTCTCTAGTAGAAGAGTTCACTACTAGACTATTAACATTGTTCCCCACATTTTTCCCTCACTACAAGTTCCAGAAGCTTTTTCCACTGGTTTTCCATACTGTGTGCTTCATTTAAACTGATAGCTGTGAGCTAATGGACTAATAAACCTTTCAGGAACCTGTCACGTTCCATTTTCTCTGCCTGGTATTGATTTATGTGATTACATTGTGTGTGTGTGTGTGTGTGCGTGTTTCAGAACCCAGTGTCAGGGCTCCTGCCTGCCAGCACCCAGAAAAAGGATGCGTGGGTGAGGGATAATGTGTACAGTATTCTGGCCGTGTGGGGGCTGGGCATGGCCTATCGCAAGAATGCCGACCGGGACGAGGACAAGGCCAAGGCCTATGAACTGGAGCAGGTGCTTGTGACAGTCTGTAGTAGCTGTTCCCCTTTTCTTTCATTGCCCAGTCTCTTCCTCTATATGGATGTTGGCTCGAAGTTTATGAAACATTTTGTATCTGCGGCTCATGTGTGCGTCAGTAAGATTCAACACAGGTCAATGTTTCAGTGACAAAAGGCTATTGTGTACTGAATCCTACATATTTATCTACAGTATAGAGATAGTGTACATTGATACACAGATACTTAAAGTATCCAGTGAAAAAAAAGAAATGTAAAAAAGGACCGCCTATTAGAACAGTTGAAAATTATAGGTCTACGGGCTGCTAATGTGATCCTTGCCCATGGGTGCCACGGTAACCTCTGGATTATACTGTACAGTGCAAAATGTTTTCTTATTCTAACTTCAACCCTTTTAGACCTTGGTTGCCTAAAGTAATTCATTATTTTAATACCTAATTATGAGAAATAAATACTCTATAAAATAAATGAAATGTGTTACCTAAACACTAAATTCATTTATTATGTTAGTGCTTAATTAATTTATCCAAATACTTAAGAAAATATTAATTAGTACCTGGGATTAAATGTCAGGACTCTTAACATAAAAAATAAGTATTTGGGGTTGAATTAATCAACTAACTCTCACTTAATCTCGTTCCATTTGTATAATACATTAAAAATATGTATATACAGCTGAGTCTCATCTATTTGAGTTTACATTGCACACATTTAAAAAAAAAAGGCCCTTTACAGGTAAAAGTTAAACCCCATAAAAATCTATTCAAGAAAATAAAATGTTCATGCCTGTGCAGACTAGTCAAACTGAGATACTGTAATGTGCTTTCTTGGCAGAGTGTGGTCAAGCTGATGCAAGGACTTCTGCGTTGCATGATAAGACAGGTAAGAGGCTTGTGGTCTGTATTAGTCAGCCATTTATTCATGCCATCATACAGGTAAGCGTTACATGGTAAACAGGTAAGACATGCTTTTGTTCAGTACAACCTCAGGGAAAAATTATCGATATTGCCCATCTCTGAGAATATTCATGCAGTTGTTCAATTTTGTAGCAAAATGCAGATCACAGCCATGACACAAAACTTCATCATTTTTAAAGGGCACCTTTCTGTGAGACACACACACAAATTAAAATGGGTGTGTTAGTCAGTAAGAGTTAGTATTTTAGACCAAAAAAAATGGAATCTTAAAAAATAACAAGGTCAAAAGAACACAACACACAATTAGTACTTTCTTGTACCACCACTGGCATTTGTAAGAGCTGGCCGTCTTAGAGGCATGGGCTTAATTTCAACAGTACACGTTATCAGTCTGTCTTCAACTCTCTCTGATTGCTTTTATAAGATTGGAGCGTTCTTGTGGACCTTTTTCTTCAACTCACACCCCAGAATTTCAATTGGATTGAGATCTGGACTGTTTGCAGGCCATGCCATTGACATTATGTGTCTTTCTTCAAGGAATGTCTTCACAGTTGAAATGTTACCGGCTACCACATTTTTCTTATTGTTTTGTGTGTGTTTGTGTGTGTGTGTGTGTTTATCAAAGCCAGAAAGTTGTCATTTGGAAAGATTTCAGTTTTTGTTTTATTTCTGTGTTATGTTTTTCTGCAATATTAAACTGCGTGACCATCCTCCTAGTCATGCCATAATTAGTCATCCACTTATTTAGGCCATTAGCAAGTTTTGAAAAAAAATCTGCAGTACATAATTTCATATTGACTGTTTTTCTGAAGCTATTGGGCCAGGTCGTGCTCTATTTGAACTTCACTATGTTGTTTGTTTTCAGGTTGCCAAGGTGGAGAAGTTCAAACACACTCAGAGTACCAAGGATTGTTTGCATGCCAAGTATGATACTCCCACTTGTGCCACAGTGGTGGGAGATGACCAGTGGGGTCATCTTCAGGTGGATGCAACCTCCATTTACTTGCTGATGTTGGCACAGATGACGGCATCAGGTTTGGGACTTGGCTTTTATTCTATGAGGTGTAATATAGGCCAAAAATAACGAAAATAACTCAAAAATTAAATAATAATAAAAATACTTCAAAGTTCTCTGCGATCACACAGGTCTTCGCATCATCTCCAACTTGGATGAGGTGGCTTTTATCCAAAACTTGGTCTTCTACATTGAGGCTGCATACAAGGTTGCGGTAAGCATCATAGTTTTGGGAGGGGAATATTGAGAAATAAAGAAATTTTGGACTCAAGGCCTTCTGTGCTCTTTTAGGATTATGGGATGTGGGAGCGAGGTGACAAAACCAACCAGGGCATCCCTGAGCTCAACGGGAGCTCTGTTGGAATCGCTAAGGTATTTTAAATCAATATTAGCATTTTTATTCACTAATTCACTGTTCTGTGCATTTTAGTGGCATCTTAGTCCCAACAAACAATTTAAAGTAATTCAGACAAAAGTAACCTTTTTCTATTAACTGTTGGCATCTCTAAGGACTTACAAACACTTTTGAGTGTGTGCGTGTGTGTTTTTGGTGGTGGTGGGATTTATCACATATTTTTTTGTAGATTTTTCTGTATTTACACTCAACGATCAATTCACTGGGTCAGTTTTTCAAAACCAATGTATAGCTAAGAGAAAAAAAAATCTCATGGCACATCACTAAATAAAATTACCACTAAAGTGGATAGATACACAGGTTAATGATGCATCTTCTGCTGTCTTGTCAGAATTGTTCTGCCCTGTCAATACACACCACTTGTATAAATGGATCAACAAAAGTATGTTATTTGTACAGTGGGTGGAAATAACTGCATCATGCACAGCACAATCTAACTGTGTGTTGTTTTGTCATTTGCTTTGTGATATTCCAGGCAGCTCTTGAGGCTATCGACGAGCTGGATCTTTTTGGGGCCCACGGTGGCCCAAAGTCTGTCATCCATGTTCTCCCCGATGAAGTAGAACACTGTCAGGTGCATGTGCCTTCGACCTTCTGATGCACCAGCATGGAGAGCAATTTATTTGACATCCTTGATGTCCATCTTGGGCGGCTCGGAGTGGTCGGCATGTCTGTAGTCAAAGTCAAAATGTCTAGTCTAATGTCTAATGTAGTCGTGCACTGATAATTGTAAACTTCTACTTGTTATTAAGTGCTTCTCTAGTACTACTAGCATTCAGTTACAAACCAGTGAACACGTTTTACTTGCAACTAGTAACATGTGGTTGTCCTACTAGTATGCTATAGTTGTCCTTCAAGTATGAAGAAATGCTGCACAGTAGTGGAAGGCATTGGAAAAGTTGTTACTCGTAAGACAGTCTTTCAAGAGCATACAACTACATGGACTTTAAGTTGGATATCAAGGATATCGAATAAATGTGTCAAACTGCTTTACATGGAGTTTACGTAACGTAAATAAAAACAATCAAATGTTCTGTTCCTTTTTCTACCTGCTTCAGTCAATCCTGTGCTCCATGCTGCCCAGAGCTTCCACTTCCAAGGAAATTGATGCCGGCCTCCTGTCTGTTATTTCCTTTCCCGCATTTGCAGTGGAGGATGCGGAATTGGTGGCCATAACCAAGTCAGAGATAATCAGTAAATTGCAGGTACTATTTAAAACCACATTGAGTAAACTCAATTCAGAAATTCAGTTTTTTTATAAACAGTGATTGTCAACCACTGTGCTGGCACATTTGTGGGAAATTAAGCAAATACTCTTTAATTAGTTAAGAAAACATTACTTATTCACTGCTGTCACAACAAATAATTAATTTTTGCGTATATCTGTGCCAGTCATGTAAAGAAGTGACAAGCATAAGGATTAAATGCTCTTCCACGAGCTATCAGCATATATTATTACCTTGTCTCACCACCTATTATTATTATTATTCTTATGTGACACTATTATTCTTATGTGATACTGCTAACCTTGTATTCCATGCCAGGGACGCTATGGTTGTTGCCGCTTCATAAGGGATGGATATCATTGTCCTAAGGAGGTAGATTTTTCTCAATTTGAAGCCTAAACATTGTAAGCTTTGGTTATATGACTCCAGGCACTGTTATACAATAGAAATTGTAGCTGAGAGCCGAACAATCATCCAATCGATGAGTTCTTGTATTAAATCTCAATGAATTGCACATGTGTACCAAATACTGAATTGAATGTTTTGTTCTATTTCCCAGGATCCAACGCGGCTGCATTATGACCCTGCTGAGCTGAAGCTGTTTGAGAATATTGAATGCGAGTGGCCAGTCTTTTGGACATACCTCATTCTTGATGGTATCTTTACAGGAGACCGAGTGCAGGTACCAAACAAACTCACTGCTTTAATGATGGAATATTCTTTTCAAAGGCTACGGATTTACAATTATGTCAGACAAGAGCATTATGTGTTGTGTTCAGGTGGAGGAGTACCGTGAAGCACTGGAGGGCATTTTGATCCGAGGGAAAAATGGCATTAAATTGCTACCTGAACTATATGCGGTACCAAATGACAAGGTACATTGTTGGATGGGTGAATAGATGGACCGATGCACGGGCAGATGGACGAGCGGATGGACAGACGGCACAAGTAAAAGATAAAAATGTATTTTTTTGCAGGTGGAGGAGGAGTACAGCAACCCCCACTCTGTGGACCGAGTAGCCATGGGCCAGGTGCCTCACATGTGGGGACAATCATTGTATATCCTGGGCTGCCTTTTGGCTGAGGTAGCTGGATGTAGCATACAAGCCTTAGCACCACTTGTCTTTACCGTTAATCTGCTTTTTTTGATGCAACCAAACTAAACTTGTACATTTTCTTCAAAGGGCTTTTTGGCGCCGGGAGAGATCGATCCTCTCAACAGGAGGTTCTCTACCAATTTAAAGCCAGATGTCGTGGTACAAGGTTGGTTTGAGAAGACATTTTACAAATATATGGGAAGCTGCTTGAGCATCTGATTCATAGCCTTGTTTTTCAGCTTAAGGTCTATGTCCTAGAATTCTCTTTTTCCTCACTAGGAAAATGATTCACTTGTAAAATACTGGGGTTAATGAGTGGGAGGGCAGTGTCTTAACTGCAATGTTTTTTTTTTCCTCTAGTAGTGCCACTTTGGCCTATGAGGATGCAAATTAATCTTACTGAAGAGGCAAAATATTGTATTTTGTATATTGTATTTGGGCTAGTAAGGTCCATCAGGCTACTAATGCATAACATGTGCCGATTGTTAGGCTTGGTAATGTTACAAATTTATCAGTTTACCAGCAAGATTTAATGAATTCCAGAGAAAAAGTCAATAGTTGAGGAAAAAAAAAAACATTACCAGTCCCAATATTTGTTCAATGGTTCTTCAACAGTTTCACTAATGAGGACATAAAATGCATGCTGACATGTGCAAGTGGGTCCTTTTTTCTTAATTCTCTTTTTTAATGTTGTGTATGTCAGTTTGTGTTTTAGCAGAATCAGAGGACATACGGAACTTGTTGCGTGAGCATGACATAAAGGTCCAAATGTTGTCCGAGGTTCTGCCCATCAGGGTCCTGCCGGCTCGCATCCTGAGCCACATTTATGTCCGACTTGGTACCTGAACACTAAATGTTTTTTTGAAATGTTTATTCATAATTATAATCAGTCATCATTCAGTAAACAAATGGTATTTGCAGTTTTAGCACCCCAAACAACAACAGTCTAAAAGCTTAACAGTAATGTGTAATTATTGTTTCTTAACTATAGTATGTAATGCTATACCCTGATCCCATTTTCATGTGTCAATGTCACAGGGAATTGCAAAAAGCTGAATTTGAGTGGCCGGCCCTACAGACACATTGGAGTTTTGGGAACCTCCAAATTTTATGAGATCAGGAACCGCTCTTACATTTTCACTCCTCAGGTAAAACTAGTTTCCTCTTAAGGATCACGCCACTTTCCCATCTAAATGAGCTTTTCACAATCCTGTCTTCTGCTGTGAAGTTTCTGGATCAGCACCATTTCTACTTGGCCTTGGACAACCAGATGATTGTAGAGATGTTGCGCACAGAGGTGGCCTATCTTTCATCCTGCTGGAGGATGACGGGACGACCCACCCTGACCTTCCCCGTCACCCGCAGCATGCTCGGTAAACAGCCTCTTAAGTCCCATCACACCTTCAATTCCCTTTCAGTAATCAGGTGTGAATACAAAGCAAGTGTGATGAAATTGTGGTCTATTAAGACTATAATTTTTGTGAGCTGTTTGTTTTGGAGGAGTGTGAGAATTTTGATTTGTACTAGATTTTTTTTTTATGTGACTTTTTGTATGCAGGAGGATTTTCTTTTTTGGGGAGTGCGAGAGGTTTTTTGGTAAAAGAATGATTTGTGTATGTTTCTATGTGTGTTTGTCATTATTGTGAGTGTTTTTAGTGTGTGAGGTTTTTTGAATGTGTGTTAGTATTTTTGTGTGTGTGGTCAAAACCATCGTTATTTTTAGCCTTTGTCACCCCCCCAAAAAATAAAATGTTATATATGTTATTGTTATCACTTGATTTGTAATTTTTAGGTTTGATTTTACGATTAACGTAATTGTATTTCACATCTCAAATTTTCCTAGTTGAAGATGGAGAAGCAATTGATCCATGTATCCTAGCAACGCTGAGGAAGCTTCAGGACGGCTATTTTGGTGGAGCAAGGTCTGTTTTCTTATGTCTCGCATAGGGGAGTATAACCCCTTTGAATAATTTGAATCACAGCAGCCAACAAAAACAAAAGTTGGAATTGCGAGAAAAACATTTTGCAATTGGACCTCTTCTCAAATTTTGAATATACATGTCTAACTGTTCAACAAGTATATCAACAGTGACATATTCAGTAGAGGACAAGTCACAAAAAGGCATAAAACTTTTATGGAAGTTGCCATGAATCAGACACCTGTTTGAATTTGATGTTTTTTCTGAAACTTGAATTGTATGGCATTCAAAAGAGAGTTTTAGTAATTTCACCTAAAAAAAAAAATCTTCCTTTTTTTAGGTTCATTCTGAAAGTGCCCTGAATACATAAATTTTTGTGAGTAGCAGTTAATCTAAGGTTTGATGTGTCATCAGGATCCAGATCTCTAACCTCTCCAGTCTACAGACCGCTTCCTTTCACACTCGACTCAGCTTTTTGGATGAAGAACGTGACAAGAGTTTACTTGAAGAGGACCAAGATGAAGAAAAAGACTATGGGGAAGAATACAGTCAATGTGAGCTTTCAGGTACACGATGAGGCCAACATTTAATTGTTTCATTTTAAAATTTGATTTTCTATTGAAAGTGCAGTATCCTCAATCCCCAAATTTTGCAGCCCTCCGTGTGAATAAGTCAGCTGAATCCCCTAACCAAATGTTTTCCTTGCACTTTAGATGGCTCAGGCGATATGTTTGATCAGTACCTCACGCAGCTCCTCCACAGCACCGCCACCAGATGTCATCTTCCTCCCATCCAAAGCGGGCAGCACCACGTGTTCAGCGCAGAACACACCACCAGAGATATCCTGTCTTTAATGGCCCAGGTTCAAGGTCTTAACGTGCCCAGTGAGTTGAAATTGTTTATTATTGCATTGCCAAACTCAAATGCTAGACTCAATCTCCGATAACAAAATGAATATTTGTTTGATTGTATTATGTGTCATTGACACATTCACATATGGCTCAAAGTTCAAACAGTGTATATAGCACTTGTGTCAAACTCCAATCCTTGAGGGCCAGTATCCTGCATGTTTTCGAACCTTCTCTCTCAAACACACCTGATGCAAATTATTAGGATGTAGAGTTTGCTAATAAACTAATCATGGCCCTTCAGGTCTGGAGTTCAACACCTATTGTCTATAGGAAGAAATAGAGCAAGGAGGAAGTAAATTTGATCTTTCATCAATATTAGTAGTTATGTTATTCTTAAAAAACAACATGCCAAATTGGCTAAAAACAGCATCATAGCAGAACTGCATTGCTCTGATTCCTCATGACAAAGCACAATTCTAAGGACTATTTTAAATGAAAATCAGGGGCGCTATACATTTTTACGCAGCAACTTCATAATACAGTATAATCATTATGTGGCAATGAATGTAAATTGAATTTGACACTTTACAGTGAGTGTATTTTACCACAATTTTGTGTATTTTTCAGAGTCTTCCATGTATCTACCTGTTGCCCCTGTTATGAACAAGCATCGCAAATCTCTAAACTTGTTGGGTGTTCCTCAACCCACTTCACATGCAAAGCAGCACAAAGTAGGCAAACCTGCTTTTTTTCTACTGATTTACCAGTTATCTGTCTGATTACCATTTGAATAAGAATTCTCATAACATTAAGATAGATAACAAGAATTTTTTAATACAGACTGTTAACATCACACTTTACTGTGAATTGTTGCTGTCTAATTTGCTGACAAAGAGTCGCAGTGCAGCGGATCTCCACTTGCCACGAGATGCCCAAGGCAACACTGATTTTGCGATGCTGGTGAGGCAGCTCAAGGAATGTCCTACTCTGCAGGACCAAGCAGACATCCTTTATATTCTCTATGTGATGAAGTAAGACAAAAAGATCAGCAATGATGGCCCCAAAAAATCATTTTAGTTACAAATTCTTTGTGCTTGTGGGGCAGAGGAGCTGATTGGCTGGTTGAGGTGTCAGGACCGGGTCATGGTTGGGTGAGTGTGCGCACCCTATTGGAGGAGCTGTACGTGCAAGCTGGAGCCTGCCAGGAATGGGGTCTCATCAGATACATCTCGGGAATACTACGCAAGAGAGTGGAGGTCCTCGCTGAGGTTAGGAAATCCAATTTTAGCTCTATCACGGCAGTGAAATGAAGTTAAGGTCTTTTCACACCGCACTTGGTTGTCTTGCTCTTCGCTGTGGGACATGAGAATGACAGAGCCCCTCAGCAAGCTTGCCCATATTTGAATGTATGATGCATGATGCGTCTTAGCCAATGAGGAAGTAACATGTAGGCTTTTCGAAGGGATGAGGCCTTCTGCGCTTGCACCTTCGTATCACATATAAAATGAATGGGTTCATGGTTGCTAAGTGCAGTGTGAAAAGGCCCTTCAAGTAAGAGACGATTTTAATATACAGTGATCTCTTGCTATCTCGCATTTCAAGTTTCGCGGCTTCACTATATCGCCATTTGTCAAAAATATGTTTGTCAAACCATCACATAGCGATAATTCCGTAAGTCTTTTCACTGCAAATGCACTTCTGCTTAAAACTCATCATTCTACAGTACATTGACTGAGTGATGGCATTATATAAGGGGATTTTGGCCCAAAATAATCAACAACGGTAAAAACTCTTCTTCACAATTCCAACAAGCGATGCACGTATGGCGACTGTGAGGGAGAGGACCGTGCGTAAACATACATGCGGGAGGGAGGGGGAGTTGCATGCATGTAGATGTATTAGATGCTTGTGGATGCATGAGGCGTGCGACCTGGAGAAGAGAAGTACAAATGCGATGAAATGTTTAAGGAATGTTGGATATAACATGATAATGCATACATAATTATGAAATGTGTGATTTTGTTTTTGTACAGGCCTGCACAGATCTTATTTCCCACCACAAGCAGATTACCGTGGGTCTTCCTCCTGAACCCAGGGAAAGAGTCATCACTGTGTAAGACAACGTTGCTAAAAACTGTCAATTTGTGCTTGAATCGTCTCTCATGCATTTCTTTTCCAGTCCTCTTCCACCTGAGGAGCTGAACGCTCTCATCTTTGAAGCCAGTGGTCAGGACATCAGTGTTGCTGTTCTCACTCAGGTGACTCTTGCGATGATGTGTCTATTTTTTTTTCTTCTTTATTTTTGGACAAGCAGTGTGAGACAGACCTGTGCTGTTCTTGCAGGAAATTATGGTGTACCTGGCTATGTATGTGCGCTCCCAGCCCGCCCTGTTTGGAGACATGCTCCGACTCAGGATTGGCCTCATCATGCAAGTAATGGCCACCGAGTTGGCTCGCAGTCTGCGGTGCTCTGGTAGGAACTTAGCTTGTTTTCACACTTGGACACAGACTCAATTGCAAATTCATGTTTACGGGTGGTGGTGTAACCCTAACCCTTTTAGTGAGCACACAATCCACCAACTACATACCGATGAACAAAAAACATCAGTTTTTTTTTTCTCACGGCACAAGTTAGGCAATGCCACTTTGAGTTCAGGCAACACTATTGTTGTTAGTTCTGTAAACAGGTAAGGGAGAGAATTTCAAATATTGACTGACCTACAAATAGAATATATAAATCTTCCCCAAATTCCCGATGGCCACCACGGTCCTGCTCTGATGTCCTCAGTAAATCTATTTCTTTCATTTCTCCTTCACCTTTTCCTCCTCTTCCCCTCCTTGCTTCTTTACCTACGTTATTTTCCTCTGCCTCTCCAAAGTCACTGCTCAATCTTCTTTCTCTCTCCATTGTGCTCCAAACTGACAAATTATCTGCATCTTATTTATAGTGTTCCATCCAAAGTGATTATCTAAAGTATTTTCCCCTTGTGACAGTACAGACAGTGACAGAACGGTGTAAATAATAGCCATTAATGTGTAAAGTTTGCGAGTTGTAGTCACACTTTCCAAGGACTCAAAGAATTGTGCCTCAACTATCAAAACACTTTTTGTGAAATAGGTGAGATGTCTTTTTTTTTTTTAATGGATATATGATGGAATAAATCGCATAAATCCTTCGGGGCAAAATGGCACATGCTTGAGGCACCACTTAGGGTCTAGATCTGCACCTGCCCACAAGTGTGTGTTAAACAAGGAAAACCATGATAATAATGGGAAACCTATGTTATATTTTATGGGCCAATGGTAAATGTTCAAAAGGGAGAGTGAAACATTGCTGAGAACTCGCTACAATATATTACCGCCACAAATAACACACATCAGTTGGTCTTTGAAATATCAATGCAGATTCTTGAAACTGTGAATGAGTAAAGGAGCACAACAATGATTCTGCATATTAAAGATACGTGAAAAATGTAAAACCATTGTCCTTTCTCTGCAACTTTTTTTAAGGAATAGTCATCAGTTTATATTTTATCGAGAGTGGATATTTTTGACAATTTTTGACCCAAACTATGCTATGTGTGCATGGAAATGAACAATGTAAGGGTTTTAAAAGACTTCATTCCTTTGCAGGGGAGGAGGCCTCTGAAAGCTTGATGAGTCTGAGTCCCTTTTGCATGAAGAACTTGCTGCACCACATCCTCAGTGGCAAGGAATTTGGAGTTGAAAAAAGCAGTGAGTTTTCCATTATTTGAGCTGTTGAGTGTACATCAGATGTATATTTTCTTGTCTCTGCGCATCAGTGCGACCTATCCAGTCAACGGCAACCAGCCCGGCCATCTCTATCCATGAACTAGGACACACCGGAGCCACCAAGACAGAGCGCTCAGGAATACATAAACTCAAGAGTGAAATCAGACAGGTGGGGTTTGCAAATTAACATGAAAAAAAAAAATCACAGAAGTGTCTCAAATAATAGCTTCTCTTGCCTCCTGTTTCAGTTGGATGACTCTCGGCCACTCAGTGTGGGTTTGGAAAAAAATTATACTGTATATGTGTATATGCAACTCTTGCTAACATCAACACCTGTTATTTTAACTTTTTTTTTTGCTGCAGCTCCATTACATAAATGGCCTCTCTCTGTACAAGATCAGGAAATGATCTTATTTCAGATTCTGTGTAATCCATTTGAGTTGATTTCATTCATCACATGCCGCCTGGAATGATACTTGAAGGCATCTCAAACTTCATGTCATGTGTCATCCATGTGCTCATGTAGATTCTGAGCGGTAGTCTCTCCACATGCAGCAATGTCACCTCTCCTCGCTCCACGGTAAAAACATTTCACCTGCTGCTTTCAATTCATTTCATTTGGAATCACCTCATCTGCTTTCAATTCATTTCATTTGGCATTTAAAGGGTTCCAGTTGATGATTTTTGTGTACAATGAGCAAAATCATCATAAATGTTATATATATTTTGATGGTACAGCTTTACAATTTGGCTTTGATTGCTCTCATCCTCAATTCAATATTTAGAATAGAATCTTCACTTATGATTCAGCCAGTTTAGAGGCATTTTCTTTTAGATAAAAGCCATCAATAGGCCAATTATTTTCACTTTTTTTTTTTTTAAATTTTTTTTTGCTTGATTTGCAAAGTTACCAACAAGCCACCATTTTTCAATTACTGACTGTCACAGTGTTATGTAGGACAAAAAAAATCTGGTCAAATGCACATCTCTAACCAGCTTTTTTCTGATCAATTTCTTTTCACATTAACTAACCATTTAGATCAGGGATATCTTTTTAGGAGGAAACATTTTAGGAGGAAATAATAATGTCAGTAGACCTCTCATCTTGTGGTGGCCAGTTTCCTATCCCTTTTTTAGACAGTAGATTTCACTGTCTGCGGGTTTCATTTGCTGCTGTGGCATGAATTCCACGTTTTGGTCGAGCGGAATGCGAGGCTCGAAATTTGTTTTTCACTCAACAACTGGTCACAGCGATCGGTACACCTGCATGTTAAAATGTGATCCAATACACAAAAATAATAAATACGTAACTTTAGTGCCTACAACTGGAAGATACAATGTTTTAATTTACCGTAATTATTCATATTTCTGACTACAGCGATAAGTGTTCTATATCAGTACATCTCGAGTATTTCTGATTAAAATAACTGATACAGTTTTTGTGTTGGATCTCATCGGACTGTCTAGGCGTACCTAATGATGTGACATCATCTTGCAAGTTTCCACGTCTCTTTTAGCGCAGTCTTTCCCAACCATCATCGAGCAAAATTTTACAAGACCTTAAATGCTCACCACCAAATAAAAATGTCCTAATTATGTCAATCATGCACCTTCCGCTATTTAATGGAAGATAATTGTTCTGCTTGTCACTGAAACATCAATTACATCGACAAATGAACTGAAATAAATTGTAAATGCATGATTTTTTTAGATCAATTATGTGATTCACCTGATGATCTTTTATGGCACACTGGTTGGGAATCACTGCTGCTAGTGCATGGTTTGTTAAAAAAAAAAAATAAATCCACTCAGGGCACATTAGTAAAGCACTGCAACATAAATTCACTCTTGTGAGTACTTTTAAATATTTTTCTCTACAGCGTTGCAGCAGTCCCTCCACTCCCAGCGGCATGTTATCCCCAGTGGGATCTGGGCAAGGTGATGGGCAACTGCACTGGGAGGAGAGGCAAGGCCAGTGGCTCAGACGACGCAGGTTGGATGGCGCTATCAACCGAGTACCAGTGGGTTTTTACCAAAAAGTGTGGAAGATTCTGCAGAAGTGCCACGGTCTGTCCATCGATGGCTATGTCTTACCCTCGTCCACCACAAGAGAGGTATGTGTCCATGCTTGTTTTCTGAAATAAGCAGTATTGAAAGCTAAAAAAAAAGGTGGAGGGTATATGTCACTGAAATGCACAATAGATTTAATAACAATAATGATGTGTTTGGTTAAGGATGCGAGATAAAGTGTGTTTCAACCAAACTATGCCAATCGGGGGTGGAAGGCTTTACTTGGTAAGGTCGGGAAGCTTTATTCTTAGGTTTCCAGATGCAATCAGCTGTTTTTAGACGCCACACAAGAAAGCATGGTCGTATTTAGGGCGGCACAATTAATCGTATTTTAATCGCGATCACGATATTGGCTGCCACGATTAAGTAAGCTCATCCTCTGCCATATTAACAATTAAAAAGTCAAGCACTTCTTTTTTTTTTTACAAGTCAAATCAAGTACTTTGCCAACCTACCTCCAGGGGGCAATGTTTCCCACATGTTTGGATGACAAAAAAAAGCTTTTCTCACCCTGATATTATTTACCTATGTGAAATAGCATTGAGTTTTTCACCCCATTCATAATAGAGTGCTAGCTTTCAATCGAGACCCATTTTGATGATTGGAATAAATTCGATAGAAAAATACCGTTAATGACATTTTGATTACTATTGATTAAAATTTGCTTAAAAGTAAATAATGTGCTTGGTACGAAGTAGTCTTATTTTTTTTCATTGGTTTGCACTCAGCAAGTAAGTTGCCCTGTGTGCCAAGTTTTTTCTATGTCTTGTGAATTTGTTTGAATTATCATTTACTTTATTGATTGTAGTTTATTATTATTATTTGGAAATATCAAGCCTTGAAGCCTTGTTTGTATACCGTTTGTTTATAAAAAAGGGCACTTGACTTGTTTGACCAAACATGATGAATAATTGTAATTTCAATATTGACCAAAATAATCGCAATTATTATTTTGGCCACAATAGTACAGCCCTCGTCATATTGTGTTTTAGGTTTGTTTTTTTGTTTTTGTTTTTACACTGTTATCCCTTTTTATACTGTATTTGTTATTTTGTTTATTGGTTTAATTTACATTAAGTTAATGTTTTTTGTATTGCATGACCAATTTCACAACACCTCAGCAATAACAGTTTTAAATGACTATCTATATGAGTCGAGTTGAATCCAGCCACTAACTTGTTTCACGGCAGTGTCGTATCAAAGGACTTCGCCAACTGGAAGGAAGTGCTTCAACCTTTTTTTTTTTTTTTTTTTAAATCTGATGCGGAAGTTGATTGCGCATAATCCGATACCCAACAACAACAAAAATGTGAGGTAGCTAATGACCCTTGAAAAGCAAGCCCCAGTTATAGTGAATCCTAGAATTTTCAAAGAAAGTGCTCAGTATGGATGCATTCTCTCCTTTCTGTGTAGATGACAGCAAGAGAGATTAAGTTTGCAGTGCAGGTGGAGTCTGTTCTCAATCACGTGCCTCAACCAGAGTACCGACAGCTGCTGGTTGAGACATTGACAGTTCTGGGCCTGGTCGCTGACGTGGACGTTGACAGCATTGGAGGGGTTATCCATGTGGAGCGCATCCTGCACATGGCCAACAACCTTTTCCTCAGTGACCAGGTAAAGTGGACAAAAAAAGACAAAGCATTTTTGGAGGACATGTCCTCTGAGTCTTTCTTTCTCTACATCCCCAGAAATCTCACAGTGCCTGTGATTATTTCCTCGAGAAAGACCCTGCAACAGGAATCTGCAATTTTTTCTATGACAGCGCCCCCAGTGGTCGCTACGGTACCATGACTTATTTGTCCAAAGCGGTGATCACGTACGTTCAGGACTTCCTGCCGAGTTCCAGCTGCCTGATGCAGTGAAGAGGTCAATCACTGAGCATTTATTCTCGCATCCACCTTAAGGTCCAAGTACTGGGACGCTCCTGACTCCTACAACTAAGTGTTCTCTTACTAGCATTCTTTCCCCCTCAATAACACCAGTTTTCATCTACTAGTACTGTACATCCTTCAGTTGGATTTCCTCCTCGATATCGAATAAATGTTCAAACAGCCCTCCGTTAAGATAACCTTCATTAGCCCCACAATGAGGAAATCAGTAAGACATTCGTTCAATTGGTTTGCCCTTGTCGCAACTAGAGCATTGAATTGACTTTTCATACACTACGTGCTCTTGAAAGACTTGTGAAGAGGCGTGTGCTTGTAATGCTTGCTCTGAGGATCATATTGGAGTCATAGTCTTCACTTTACATTTGTAAACCCGGACTGAGAATATCATTCGCAATGAAAATGCATTTTTAATTAGGATCTGTATCGATGTAAATGGATGTTTACAAAGGTGGCGTGGTGGAGCATGAGCGCATCTACCTCATGGTTGACATGTGGTGTTTGTCTTTGTATGAAAGTTTAGCTCTGGATTCCAGTCCCGGCACTTTCAGTGTGGAGTTAGCATGTTTTCTCTGCATAATCCACAGATGTTTGTGAAATGCTGATAAGTGTAGTAGGAGTTACCGTATAAAGATAATCCTAATTCATGCGTCCACCATGATCATACAATTGAGACTACTTTTATTGTAAGCCAGCATTTGAACATATATACTGTGTATGCATGGTGCCCAGTCAATACTGTGTGAAATCCATCAAGTACAAATGTCAAACATAGAATGCTGAAATATCACTACATTTGTAAAAGGAAGTATTCGCATGACTTTTGATTTCTTATCTCAGTTGCTTTAAACTCAAGTTACAGCCCATTTAATTTTTGTTTTTACTTCTAAAAATATCATGGCAGGAAAGTGGTTAATTTGTTCGCAGTCAGCTCAGTACAAATTGATCTTTGATATCAATAGTTATCAATTGCAACAAATGAGGTGCAGTACAGGGTGACCTTGAGTTTCAAGGAAAGTCAGGATTTAGCCATAGTCCCTTGTACCAAACCCGTTTAAGTCCTCTCTAGACCAGTGAACTACCACTACTCCCTATAATTTATGGATTTGGGGATTTCAAGAGAAACGTTAAGATGAACTTTATGTGAAGTATAACCTTGACTGGTGATCTTAGTACCCTTTGTGAGTATCACAAAATAATTCAGAATGAATTTCCAGGTAGAGAACCAGCTATCCAATAACAAATAAGGTCTGGCGCCTACTCTCCACTTGTTTTTAGTTGCTGATCCTTGTTGTCCAGTTTGTGCACAACTCGAAAGGCCTCCAGGAACTCCGTGAAGTCTATACTACCATCCTTGTTGAAGTCGATACTCCTAGCCAGATCATCGATGGCTCCGTTGGCAATGTCCACTCCCAGGTGAGCGCTGAAGAGACGCCACGTGTGACGGAACTCTTCAATGGAAATAAGGCCTGCACAGAACAACACGGCTCTTCAACTATATCAAAGGAAATATGCAATATGACAAAAGTGCAGTGCTTTTATACCTGAATGATCTTTGTCTATAATGTTGAATATGATCTCAATGGCTGTCCTGTATCGAAACAGAGTTTCGGCCATATTTGGTGTTACCTAAAAGAGGGAAAATAGAACGCATTTCAGTAGATACGTATGAGCAGCAGAAAGCAAACAAAAAATAACAATCATATATATAGATTGATGGTTTGTAACAATGTAGAACGACAAGTACTGTGCTGTGTGGTGCTTTATTTTCATAGCATGGAGCATATGGGCTTAGTGTAAAACCTGGTGCATCTTCACTTTCATGCATTGGACAGGCTGCGCTACAACATGCTGATGCAACTGACAATTTGTTGACAAAAAGTTGGAACAACAAAAAGCAGGTTTATATATATTATTTTTTATTATTATTTATTCTATTATTGTGGTTCAGGTGGTGTAACGTGATGGTGATTTTGAATGAGGTAGACAGATTCTGTGCTTTGCTGATACATGTGGTGCATGTCACAAAAATGACAACTGTGTGCATTGATCCCTCTGAATGTTTATACAAATCAGTTTGTTGAATATGATCTTTAACATACAGTATCTATAAAAGCAACAGCCTGAGCATTCCTGACTACCACAACAA
Organism: Hippichthys cyanospilos; assembly: GCF_059441005.1. Taxonomy (NCBI): domain Eukaryota; kingdom Metazoa; phylum Chordata; class Actinopteri; order Syngnathiformes; family Syngnathidae; genus Hippichthys; species Hippichthys cyanospilos. The sequence goes on along the minus strand of NC_142372.1, from coordinate 14,630,013 downwards.
AGGAAATACCTATTTCTAACCAAGTCTGTCTACAAACATACCGAAGAAAGAAAAATCCAGCCATGCACACAGACTGCACTTGACTTGTACTGAGAATAAAAATAGATCCCCTTGTTTCATACAATTGTGATTTGATTATCCATGTCTACTGAATTTTGTGGCAAGTAGAAATGTAAATGGTCTCTGACCTGAGGCAGCTGTATCCCTGGTCCCATATCCTCGAAGCAGGATTGATAGTCCACACTGCCGTCTGGTGTCATGCGAGCTAAATGAGGACAAAGAGTCCTCCATGGCAGGTCCAGCCTCAGGACAGAACCCAGCACCTGCGTCCATTCACTGACCGTCACAGTACCTAGAGATGATTGCTTGTGTTTAAAAATCTTTTCAATGTCTGAAAGCCCAAGGGACAAGATTAATACTTGCCAGTTTTATTCTGGTCGTACTTCTGGAAACCTGTAATGAGGTCAGAACGATGGGCAAACACTTTTTCTTTCAGGGCCCTGAGAGCTGAACACTCTGCAACTCGTACTCTGTGAACAGAGTCAATGTTTTATGTCAGAACAGGTTTTATTTTTCTTTTCCATAAAAGGCATGTAATTCATAATTTTAAAAGGTCATCAAATATATATATATATATATATATATATATATATATATATATATATATATATATATATATATATATATATAAAACTGGGATTAAATGTCTGTTAAAAAAAAATAAAAATATGTATGTGATTGAATGATTTAGCAAGCAAATGGACATGTTGATGCCTGTTTGGCAGAGTTCTGTGTTCTACTAGCTCCACTTGCGTTGGTGTAGATTTTCAATCATTCTGCTCATTTGCCATGATAGAATTAAAGCAACTGAACCCTTTATTTTCAAAGATGCTTCAATTCTCCTAATCTTCTTCAGTTAAACATGTTCAAGTGGAGTCTCCCTATTTTACAATTGTTTTTTTCTTGAGGGTGGTTACAACATGGATGCTTTTTTTGTTTTTGGCCAGGCTCACTTGCCTTGTGGCCTTGTGGTATGGTTTCTGAGTGGCTATCCACGTTAAGTTATCACTCTTTTGAACCAGTGGTCCTCCCTGCCCCGAATTTGGACATGGCTGTCCTCAAGGTAATTTTCATTCTTTTTGAGATACGAAAAGGCGTCGGGCGATAAGAGGGATATTAATGCATTGTCACATTGTGTTTGGCTATGCACTGTCATAATGCATGCAAGGTTACGTAGCTATGTGTTAAAATCGCTGGAGTGGCTAAATGACTCGCTCATAGGATTAATTTATCACACACAGACACACACCGGACACCCAATGTACCTTTGCGTCAATGTAAGTTTGCGCGTTGAACGGCTGACTTGGTACTGGTAGAAACGTGGAACCAGATCTCTGCCTAATTTGATGTAGGCCCCTCGATTGCTTCCCTCCTCATAATAGTTGGATGCAGAGAAGATGGTGATCACCTGCAGGACAACAACAAACATACTTTTATGTCAAATATTGTAATGGGGTAGTAAAAAGACATACTTGAGCTACCTGGCCGCTGTGACACAGCTCGTAACCTTCTTGCTTGCACTCGTGAGATCTGATAATCAGCTGCAGGCCGTGTTGGTCCAACAGTCTCCGTGTGACATCGGGGCCGAAGTAGCAGCCTCCACCTCTGAATGTGTTTGGGCTGCAGCCTTCTTGGGTTTTGGGGTCACTCCACAGTATATCCACAATCTACACCAAAGAGAAGTGAGCAACAATGTGGAGTGCTCTTCTGACAACGTTGCAGTAAAAAGTGTAGAATCGTCTGTAGGTGCTCTACGATGCTATTGTCTCTAAATGACAATTTGCATCAGTAAGGTAGCAAAGCACTACCTTTATCCAAACACTCTCAATATACATCAATATGGATTCTTGACATCAAGAGTTCACAAGTAAGTGATTTAGTTAAGTTAAGATTGGTTGATCATATTGATGCCACACGATTCTAGCAAAACACAGCTTTTGTATGACTAAAGCTCCTCAACTCACTAAAAGTATACTTGTAGTTCCTTGGCATCAAGAAGATGCCCCAGGCTGCATACAACAGCTGACTCATACAACTCGACCAGAATTCCTCTGCGTCAAGGTTCTACAAGACACCCAAAGGTTTGTAATTACTTATTCATGCCCAAACTACTTTCTATTTATTGTTAGATGAAGCGTATTCCTCATTTTAACATAGTTCCTTCGCACCAAGATGCCACAAATGGTGCCAAAGCAAACCATGTTTGACTCAATACAGTGTCGAGCAAAAAAACAAATTAAACTAACTAACAACCAAGTTTATGCACTTTGACAGTCCTAAATACGAGGGGTGTATGAAAAGTGCTTGTGTGTGTGTGTGTGTGTGTGTGTGTGTGTGTTACCTGCTTCCATTCCTGCTCATTTTGTGAAGGCAAAGGTGGTGGGATGGATGTTGCAGAATCCAGAAAAGGCACTTGTAGGATGTTTATGTTGTACGGCATATTGGAAGAAGACAGGCCCGGATGAGGTGAGAAGCACGTGGGCGTGTGTGGAGAACAGAGTGAGGATGATGATGACGAGGATGAGGAAGAGGAAGATGAGATGGAGGCGACGCTGCCTTGCTGGCTCAGTCTGGAGTGCCTCCTTCGAATGCGACACGCAAAACAAAGATCCTTACCATGAGAAGAAGTGGGATATTGTCAAAGTCTGGTTTCTGCTTGAGCACTGACCTCATGTTTGGGGTTCTTTGGCTTTTAGAGTGACTGTGAGAGGTGTCTGTAGATCTCATTCTTTTCATCTGTTTGTTGGAATGACTGAAGTCCAGCTGCTTGATACTGCGTCTGGGAAGCCTCAGGGCAGATTTAATCTGATAAATGTGGGCAAAAATACCTGAGTAAGTCAGTATTATTCACGCATTTATAGCACTTTTCACAAAAGTGGACATATACAAATATACATATAGTTTGTATCTCAGCTGCCTTGAATGAATGGCAGGGTACTCTTTGGGCTTGTTGCCAGGTAATTTCACGGCCAATGCTATAAATGCCTCTCCATGTACAGTATGAAGATGAGTCATTCCCAATATGGAGGATGACAAAAGCGCGTCAGAGTGTTTTTTTTTTTTTCAAGCAAAAGTTTTTGAAAAGTTGATGTTTACAAAAAAAACAAACAAAAAACAAATCAATTATCGTTGTGACACTTTTATGAAATAACCTGTTGAAGATACCTGGTCACCCAAAAAAGTAACTTTATTACACGAAATATTGTCGAGAAATTGTTTCAAATAGAACAAATATGCAGAAATTGCATTCAAATCTTTAACTTTAGTATTGTTCTAATTACTGTGATATTTTGCAAATCAATGAGTTTTATTCAATGCATCCTAGCTGTGTTGGCTGCTATGCTAATTGATTAGACCAAACCTAGCTAACCAAAAAATGCTTTGATAATGTCTGTTTATCATAATATTAGTAGAGTTGCATTGTTTAAGTGACAAACTCTATTATGTCTGAAAGCACACACACACACACACAAAAGAAAAATGTGAGGACTAAGGCTTCCCCATGATTACTTATTTTCTGCTTAACCATATACAGTACTTCATTTTTTCCCCTCTTTCTTGACATGGCTTAACAGGTTTTAGTAACAGTATTATGTGAATGTGGAGAAACAAGAACAGTTACTACTACATAAAATCCATTATATCCTATCTCGGGACATCTACATAATCGACATGATGAGTATGGGTTTCTTCTGTATTCTATGCATGGATAATTTGTCATTAATGTATCCTCCAAGTCTGGAATGACCTATATATATGTCAATAAATGGATCATCATAAGAACTATCTATCCTTCCTTTCCATTTTTAGCATTATCAGGCTAGTTCTGGGCTGGTTCTGGTTATCTAGGTTTTTTTCTTCTGTCCAGGCCTTTTAACACTGTCATGAGCAAAACAAGCCAATATTTCTCTGCTGACTTGGAATTCATGATTGAACCATAAATAAATAAATAAATAAAATAAACAAAACAATGCAAATATGAGCCTTTCTGCTTGACCTTGTGCCGTTCGATGACACTCAGGAAGTCCAGGTCAGTCTGGTCTGATATGCCCCCGTGAACTATTAGGACCTTTCCATCTATCACTGTGGCAATGGGCAGAAGACTGAAGACGTCCTGAAAAAGCTGCAGGATCTCACACCCATTAGCCTGTAAATGGGATATGCAAAACATGTTCAATCCATGTGTGGGCATCAAACAATCATTCCTTCACCGCTAAACCATACCTTGTACTTCTGCATGACCTCTTTTGTGAACCCATATCTGAAATAAAAAAAACCCAAGAAAATATTTTCATTCTGACGTTGCCCTTGATGTACGCCTTCTCTATTAACCTTTATCTTAAATGTACTCATTTTCTGTGTTTGTACTCAGTTTACCTGAGATTCATGATGTGGTCCTCATGGTTTCCTCTGTTCAGATGCATGTCATCGGGGTAGAGTAGAAGGTAAGCAAATAGCAGGATAACTACCTCAATGGACTTTTTCCCCCGGTCCACAAAGTCGCCATTAAACACATATGGCGTCTCAGCAGAAGGCAGGCCGTTCTGCTCAAAACAAATCTGAATGACTATTTATGAATGTACAGAATTTACCGTATATATGCTTTAAAGGGCTAGTTTTGGCCATGTTCATTCCTGTTTGTTTTTCTAATAAAGTGGGTCACGGCTTAGAAATGACAGGAAAAAGTTTATTCATTTTGGGTTTAACCAAAATCCATTTGTCAGCATAAAACATATTTTTCGTAAAACCAAACTCATATTACCAATTTATTCATTACCTTATAAAATATAAGAAGCAAGTCATCAAGCCGTCCATGAAGATCGCCTGCGCATAACAAATGTATAATTGGCATTTTTTTCCAGAAACTTTCAATGTCACAAAATCTTTTTGTTAGTTCGTAAAATACACTCAACAATGGCAATGGCGGATTCTTTTCTTTTAGTTTGAAATGCACATCCTGCTGGAGAAAGAAAGCCAGTTCCGTTTTGGCCTGGAAAGACAGTAGCCTTCTCCCTTTATACAAGACATCTTTTGACCCTGGTTGTGTTCTTTTTCTTCAGTCTCTCTTATTGATAATTGCTATTGATAACAGTGATGGCAAAGACGACAAGTGAGGTGAAAACGGCAATTAGTGACAAGGGTACTGCTTTCCCATCTCAATAATTTTTGTGTAAATGTTGACAAAAAATAAAAAATAAATGAATGCACCTCCTCCTCATACATTCTTGAGACCAACAAGTCACATAACACCATTACCACCTAGAAAAATATTTGAACTACCAGTTATAACCAACATTAAATACAATTGCATCATGTTTGTCAAAAGTTTTTTAATTTAAAAATGTTTTCATATATTGTAAGCTTACTAAATATTAACTATTAAACTATTATGTACAATTTCAATATTAACACTATGCTAAAATATTGTAAAATTAAAATTGTGTATAAAAATGTTTCAAAGCAAATGGTTCTCAAAGGTGAAATAGAAATGTTACTAGAGTCTACAAATCTCTAGTGGTACAAGTACTACTCTACGAATCGATGACTCAGCCCCTTGGGAGTTTAACATTCATAATATGATGAAGTTTCTGCCCAAATTACTGATTTTGAGAATGTTTGTTTGAAGTGTTCTCTTCAGCAATCAATTCAAAGTTTCTTCAAACATTCATTCGAATAAGAACCAGCGGGGACTGGCACAAGTGGAGAGGTGCTAGCTCAATATGCAAATCAACACGTTCTATCTTGATGTAGTGTGATGATGACAAAGCCCACTTCATTTATTACCCTTTAGCACCATTTAACCAATAGGCATCTTACTGTTTTTTTGAGCGCGTAAACAGCATCCGCCTACCACATATAGTGATCTCCTTTGTGTAGGATGTGGACAGATGGATGATGTTGGGCATCTGTTTGAGAAGTTTCTTGGTCTCGTAGAGTAATTGCAGCACATATCTGGCATGGAGGGGCTGCAAAGAGGAACATGACATTCTAAAGATGCACTAATAGAAGGACTCTTTCTTATTAGGTCAAGGTTAATGTACAAGTCAACTCTTTGTCCTCACTAGTAGTAAAATTCACCAAACTAGTAGAATGACAGTGGCACATTTTACACTACAGTGTGACATTTCCGAATGCTAGCAGCTAACTCTTGTGAGGTAAACCGTGCACCAGTTTACGCACCAGTGAATCATTAAGTTGCTAACAACTAAAATGTTTACCATTTGAGCTACTTACTGAGTATGTTTTTCATCTCCCTGATATACAGTTGAAAGTTCACATACTAGTAAGACTACTTGGGCCAACTAGTTGGTATGTGTCATGCACCAGTCACCTCCTGGACAAAAACAGTCATTGTTTTGCCTTAGCAACATGTAATTGTGCTACTAAAAATTTAGTTGTCCAATTAGTGTGCAGAAGTACGGGTATTATACATTAGTGGATGTGATTCACTAGTAGCACGAGTTGAGCTGAATAAATGCTTTAATGGCTTTCCATGAAGCCATCTGAGCTTTCATTTGATATGTGGCATAAGGCCAATGTACTAGGACACTCATTGTCCTCACTCTTAAGACAATTCAGAGCATTGAGGCACACTTGAAGGAGGACTGTATCCTGCTAGTAATATTTTTCAACTAGCATCATTATTTATTTATTTATTCTCACAAAACTCAGATTTTTGCATCCTGATCATTTCAGAAGGATACACTCAATTTAATAGATTCCGTTCCTATTTGGCATTTAAATCATTCACACATTCAATTCACCTTGGTGACTAGTTCCAAAAACTTGTATTTACTAAAATTTAAATTTTCACCATTGAAATACACTCCTCTACCCAACCCCCCCCCCCCCCCCCCCACCTATTCTCTAAATTTTATAAGCCGATTTAAACCGTCCCTATTTTAAACTGCATCTTCTGCTTCCTGCTGCCAAAAATTCCCACTTTTGACTGTATTTTATATGTTTTTGCCAGATTACCACTGTTCTAACTTAAAACCGTTCATCTTATCACTAACAAATTAAAATATCCACAAAAATTCAAAATTTGCAATGTTTTTCTCCTGTAATTGCTGACACCAAATATTCCTACTGACGCAAAAAAAAATCACAATTAAAATACAAACAAAAAAGTAAAAATGATCATTTGTTTCACCTGTAATTTCTGATTTTTTTTTTTTTTTTTTGCACCCCAGATTTTTTTAAATTGGGTTCCCCAATGTGCAGCAATATTGGACATGACATTAGGTACACTCTGCCTAACTGTATGACATTTCTGCACAGTACCCTTCTAGTACAACCTTAAGCTATCAAGGATATTAATGAGCTGTTCAAACACCTTTACAGAAAGTGATTACAAAAATCATATTGGTATACGAACTTCAAACGATTATCACAGATATCAAAAGCTGTCCATATACTGTACAGTAAGAAATCACAATGTACCTGCTGCTCTTTGAAGGCTCTGAGGAGAGCGTTTGTGTCGGACAAGGAAAGAGGAAATGACAGTCGTGGTCCAACATACGACTCTGGAACAAGTATGGAGTCGTAGCTGGCTTCTCTGTCTAACCAGGGGTCAATCACGGGCTCCAGAAGCTGGGAAATCAAGTCTATTGACAACAGTGAGGCAAGTGGCGACAACACAAAGCAGAAACATGTGTATTGGAAGGTGACCATGATTAAAACAGCAGCATCATTCATGTAATCCTTTTGGATGACCGTTGTTTGCTTAAAACACAAACAGACACACACACAAATACACACTAAGACCAAACTGTGCCTATGAAACTGGGTGAAGTAGAAATGTTTTAGGAAATAGTCAGATTAAATCCGTAATGCTCTTGCATGTTTTCCGGTTTAGATTTTAATCTGCAGTTTTAACCAGCAGGGTTAGATTGAAATCGTGGCTTTCACACGTGTTCCACATAATGTGACATTTGAAATGTGATTTGAAATATGAATATGTGATTTATTGCGTGATTCGCTTGTCTTTAAAAATCAGCGAGTAGTTAAAATGAGTACTGATCAAAAACTCAGCCGCTGCATAAAATGTCTTTACTATTTGGTACATATCTTACTAATAATTACACAAATTTTTAGTAAACATTGCCTATGTTTTTAGAATGAGAAAGGGACGTCAGCTTTTTGGGGATGGGTTACTAATAGTCATCTCTAAACAGGCATCATTCACCTTTGTGACTATTTTGTGTATTTGCCTCCAAAAGGGAGTTAAATGTCTTGTGTTGATCCATACACAAATGTTGTGTGTCCTAAATGACAACATGGGTCTGGCCTTTTTAAATCACTTCATTTGACTCAAAAAGAAGACCATCTAGATGATGAGGATTAGCCTTACAATGGTGCATAAGCTTTTTAGCTGAATGAGTGGGTCAGTGCACCCTTAAGCCACAGCTGCCTCAGTACCACGCAGTACGTTCACATTAGTTGCTAAGCAACACAAAGGGGCTTTCACTTCCAAATAAAAGAGCATCGCTAATGAAAGTGGTGTTTTCATTTGATTGACTGAAGGCTATGGATGAGTACAAACACATAGAAACATGATGTGATTGTAAAATTTCAATCGCTCGCTACCTTATGACATGGCAATCACATAGAAATGTTATATTAACCTGTCAGTTTTTTTAAGCAGTTAAACAAATGAAATATAATGAACCCCTTTTACTCACGTTCCAGAACAACGGGTAAAAATCAGTGATCAAGGCAAAGCATACTTTTTTTAATTTTCAAAATCGTTTTAACTTTAGCAAAAATTTTAAACATGAAAAAATCCTGCTGTCGATTCACCACACCCATTTGACACAAGGAACTAATGAACTTTGTGCAAACAAAGCTTGACTTTCCAATTTAATTTGTTCCACGAGTATGCTCATAACACAAAGCAGCACTCGTGTCTGAAATCATTGTACCCTATTAAAAAGAATGGATGTGCAATTTTAATCTGTTCCAGCCTTTCCTCCCATAAGAACCCCGACAGATGTTTTTGTGGTTTTGTTTTTAGATAAACGGGCACTCTATACTACTCAATATAAACAATCAGTTAAACCGTTTTTGCATCAGATTTAATGCCGCAATTCTATTCATTGTGCTGCTCCTTCAGGTGTACTCACTTTGGCCATCGGGGGCAGTACAATACAGTCATGCAGACAAATAAGGGTCAGCACTACTCAGTAACTTTATAAATTGCACTCACTGCCACTTTTTCAGACGATAATGAAAATACAGTAGGCCTATTGGGATATTGTCTGTCAATGTAGTGTGTCTGTTGCTACAGGTATAAGAGTTCTTTCTAAAACTGCAACTAAAGTCACAATTTGTTAGCCTCTTTGCAATGCTTATCATCACACATCAAGCTAACAAGGCCATTGCTACGATTCAGCTTGTATACTAATTTTGTTGAATACTAATTTATGCAATGAGTCGTCATCTTACCTGGTCCGTTTTCGTTCAGCTGAGTGAAGTTGTCCAGCATGAAGCTGAAGAAACCCGAGAGCTGAGGAAAACACAATCAAACAAAAAGCTAACAGTGCGCTGTGGTTTACAAGGCACCCTAAGGACACCTCACAGTACTTCCTGTCCTGGAAACTCGCCTGGAGCTGATCCTGTTCACCGGCGTATTCGATGGATTGGAAGATGTTCCACGTGTACCTTCGCCTCATCTCCAGGCGGGCCATGTAGCGGCGGTACCAGCGCTGGATCAGTACAGCTGCCTTCATGGCTGCATGGGTGACACGAAAGGCAAGCACTTGACTCCTTGAATCCTCACTACACTACAAACCGGACAAGTTGAGTTTATTTGGGAGAAAAATGTAACAGACTTTTCACTCAGGATCTTCAATAGTTACTTTTATGATGGAATCTGATTCTTTAATTGTATAACGGTTGAGGCCACTTTTTGCCATGCAATTTTTTTCCACATTTTTTTGACCCATTCTCACCATTAAAATTTTAACATTTTCCAAATGCTCATGAATGGGTGTTAGTAGTACTGCGAATGACATTAGGAAATTGTTAAAATTATGCTCTGCCTTAGAAGCATACAAATGTCGACTGGAACAAAATCTTGCATTCTCGTTAGACTATCGAGCGAGGTCAAAGTCCTACGAATGTGAAACCAGGTCATAAAATAGGGGAAAAAAATCCTTACAAGCAAGACATTTGTTACGTTGACTAGTGTGTCCTCATAGTTTTACTGTTGTGCTGAATTGTCTTACTTGTAAGGACAAATAGTGCTTCTCAATTAGAAGAAAATATCTCACCTGCCACCAAACTATCTGCCGTCAATATAAACAGTATCATTTGTCTATAAACTGTTGCAAGTACACTTTTGCAGTGAAGCTAATATTCCTTGCACACTCTGACAATGAGAGCACCACTGCCATCTACTGCAATGAATGTGTAATTACATTCTAATTCTTCTACAACAAAAAACAGTCCTATGTGTGAAGTACTGACTTGGGTCAATGACCATATTAAATTGATTTAAAGAAATACATCACCCTTACTTAGTGCTGGACTGGGTGGCTTTGCTTCATCTGTGTGAGAAAATATAGAAGTCAGCATTGGAACGTGTTAATTGAATAAAATGACTTGCGAAGCAATATAAACACACACATCAACAACCAAAGGGGGCTGAGTGTTAACAAGGCACAAGGGAGGGGAAGAGGAACAGGGGGACTGGAAAAACTCTGCAAATTACACAGCCTTCAAGACAAACAACAGATGAGGAGACACTAGAGATCAGAAGCATCTCTCACAAACGTAAAAATAGTAGTCTTGTGTTATGAAATGCCGCCATTTGCTCTCTAGAAGGATCTGGTGTTTGATCCATGAATGGAACTGTCCTCTTCACCACGCTGATCACATTTTGATATCAGGAGACTAAGATAATGCCTACAAATTCGAAAACAGCACCTTCCTTGAGGGTCATCCACTGTGTTACAACAGATAAACAGAGAGACTGGGAGTGTCACAGAAAAGTAAATGTGGACACCCTCGGAAAGGGTTGTTCGATTCATGGATCACATCGTCTTGTTAATTAAAACGTTTTTGGAAGGTCCAGCCTAAAAAAAAAAAAAAAAGCCAAGACATAGATTTGTACAAAGTCTATTATTTCTCAATTAATTCGTTTCTGTTTCCGAGTGAATTTGACTGACTACTATATAAACTGTTGCTAATGAGTCATCCAAGACTTAATTTTTAATTAATCATTCCCAATGGCAAGAAGAGGACCAGATTTCACGGCCTAGCAGATAGCACAAAGTTGACGTCACAGCAACATGTATAGTACCTGTCTCTCTCGTCACTTGTGTCTCTGTGGCAGCCGAGGCACCGCATCCCATGATGAGCAGTGAAAAGGCCCACAAGTTGCATAAATAGAAAAAGACGGCTCACATCTGGCAGGTAAAGTCTGGTGTGTATCAGCACAGGCCTGACACACAAAGGGAGGGTCATGAACACAAAATATATTCATAAAGCTGGGAGCACAGAAGTATATCTTTGTCATTTGAGATTTCCTTTGAAAAGCAGATGTTCAGTCTTTTTCAAAGACTTTCTCAACAGTCAAATTTCTAATGGAGTTTTTTTTTTCAATGATAAAAAAAATCTCTTAGGTTAAGTGGCGTTTCGTTTGTGTTTTGGTTAGCGTCGGGGTTTTCTGTTCCTTTTGTTGTGGGTTTTTGTTGGGCTTTGATTTGTCTTTTGACATCCTGGGTTGTTTGGTCGTAAATTCATGTTTCTGTTACCCTTGTGTCAGTGTCTCATCAGAGTGAATGCGTCCCCCTGTCCTCATTAACCTACTTCCCTTGTTTTGGCCAATCAGTTCCCTCTTCCAATTGTTTCTTGTTCAGGTGAACCTCGTTGTCTCGTTAGTTTGAGTGTATTTAGTTTACTGTTTTCTTTCAAATTCTTATCGGGTCATTGTTGTTAATGATGTGCTTACTTTTTGTTGTTTCCACGCTCTTTTTGTCTGTCCATTTTTTTTTTATGTAGGGTATGATTCTGTATTTTGATTAGTTACTTTGGTTTTGTAGTTGACTGCTTATTTTATTAATCCTTGCTGCATTAAATTGTTACCTTTTGAGCAAAACCTGCCCTGCCTCCAGCTTTCCTGTATTTTGGGTCCAAATCATTCTCACCTCCCACCACTGCACATAAATACATATATATATATATATATATATATATATATATATGTGTGTGTGTGTGTGTGTGTGTGTGTGTGTGTGTGCGTGTGTGTGTGCAATCAGTTTGAATTTAATAGTGATTTCATTTGTTTCCCCATGATATAATGTGAATACAAATTCTATATGAGACCTTGTGGAACATTTTCATTTACAATATTTAATTTATCACTGCAAAGTCAAAAGGTTAACCATCACCAATATGGGTTAGAAAACAGCATCAAACTTAAATTCATACAATTGAACAAGGTTTGAACAAATATGCCGTTTATTTCAATAACCTGCGAGACAAAAACAATCAGGTAAATTAATGGTGCTGGTAATCCAGCTTTCTAAACACCAGCAAGGCTCTTTGTTCTGAAGGATATCAACAGAATGAATTAAATTGGTCCTCCTACCTGCACAAGGTTCACAAGCAAAGTACAAAGCACGAGAGGGTTCCATGTGCCACACAATCCAACTTTGGCTGAAAGCAGAGAATACTTAGGTGCTCTTTTTGATGGCAATCTGCTCGGTCTTTATTTCATCGTCATGTCTGAGGGGGCGACTGCCGCTCAGAAGGAGGAAGAGGAGGAGATGCGCGCATCGAGGAGGCGGAGGCACTATCAGGTGATCCCATAACATGGCTATAGTTCAGTGACACTCCAGCCATGGTGCCATGAGAGATCAACAGGTGCGGCACATAAAATCCTCACAAATATTACATGGGAAATCCAATAGACTCGTGAACAAACAGCATCTGTGTCAGGGTGTTATGATCCATAAAGGGGAACTAATTCTATTGAGTCATTTTGGGTAATGCAGACATGAAATTAAAAAATATTAAATAATCTAAGAAATATATTACATGATAAAAAATAAATATCTAAGAAACAAATGGGTGATTAATAAAAAAAGTTAAGTCCAAATACAAAAAAAAGGCTTCAGTCTTTATTTTCTTTAACAGACTTTAACAGATGCAGTTTTGACAATTTTGCTGAGTTTGAGACTAGCCCGACATGCTGGTTGCAACCTTGAGTTTTGACCTTCAGGAGAAATGGTGCTGTTTTTCTACATTTATCAAATAACCTATAAATATCTACCTTCTATCTTAACCATTGCTGACTTGCTCAAATGTTTTTTCTCAAGTTTAGTTTGGCAAAGAGCTTTGCAAAGGCCCACCATATTTGCATCATTGTTGCTATTGTGAGCTGTGGCTGCAGTCATATCTTGTAGCTTTGCATTTATGTGATAAACTAAACCTCAGCTGCTTCTTACAATGCATGGACTTCACTCCAACTTATTGAAAGTGCTGTAGAGGTGGTTTTTAAAATTACATTTACCATTCGTCAGACTCACAACTCTCACATGCTCTCCATTTTTCCTGTCTTCCATCTGCTCCTAACCCCCCCACCAGGACAATTAACTGATGAGTCAAGTTATTCACTGCCAGCCCTTCGTCATACGACATTCAGAAGCTGAGCCATGATTGGTCATCGTATGCAAGCGTCGGGCACGTGATGTCATTTTCAGTCAATAACAAGGGGAACATGTGTATCTCAGACAAAATATTTTATTGTTAAAAACACCTAAAGTAAGTTTAGTATTGATTCAATATTTGAACAAGGGTGGCATAAGAGGCAGGAATATGTGCTTTATCCTCTGCAAAGAAAACCTAAGACTGGCTCTATGTAGACTAGCGACTTAAACTGCAAAACAAGCCAGATCGAGCAGCACAACGTGGAGAATTTTGTTGCTGTCATTTTATGCCTAAGAACTGGTCTTTGATGAAACTACATTAAAGACAAAAAAAATAAATACTCTCTGTACATGGCCAAAAAGGGCTTAAAAACATAGAAAATTTTAACATGAAAAACAGCTTTACTAAAAATATATTTCTTTATTATAAAATAATAAAAGTAGGAATTTCCCCATTAAACATGTCACGCAGCAACCTTGGTACACATCTTTTGTCGAATGAGAGCAACGGCAGCCTCGATCTCACACAGCGTGATCACTTGGAGTCCCTTGCTTCTCGAGAGCCTGGAAGCTTCCGTGCTCACCAATTGGAGCATGAATGGTCTGGGCAAACTGTGACCGCTGAGCAGGAAGTCCAAAGCCCCCATCCTGGCTGGAGTGACCTGCACAAGGAAAAGCAAAAAAGACGACGTTTTAAATGTTGCCACATTATATCGTGTTACTAATTATGTTATGTAGAAATCACAGGATTTTTTGGGCGGGTATCTGACCTTTTGATGAGCTCTGAGAGCGGAACCAGCATAACATCTCCTTTTCTTCAACTCTGCCTGGGCGGGAGCTTTCATTGTTGTTGTTGTTGTCTGGATTGCCTCAAAACACTCAAGAAAGTTTGCTTCTTGAAGCACACCAGGGACGAAATGGAAAGCAAGCATGTGTGATGAGCAAAAGGCCAAGAGGCTGTAAAAGCAGGTTTTAATGAGACCAAATTCAAAACAGCTTTTCCTAATGAGACTTAATTACTCACTCACAGCCGCCTTTTACGCCTCGCACGGTGTGCAGCCTTTTACACAATGCAGGCTCCAGGTATGTTTGGAAGACTGTGCACATTTTTTTTCTAACACTTTTTAAACTGTTAAAAAAAAATCATAATATCATGTTTTAAAATTTTCATATATATATATATATATATGTATATATATATATATATATATATATATATATATATATATATATATATATATATATATATATATATATATATATATATATATATATATATATGTATAGCATGTGCATTTTGTGCCATCCTAGCTTATGTAAGACTATAATTTGTTTTGTTTTACCCTGAATATTTTAATGCATCCAATTATTATCTGAACTGCGTATTTGCTCATGATTAAAAACTCAGTCTTATTGAATAGATGGTTAATTGAAAAAAAAAAAAAACTCTGTTGGAAATTCATATTCCAACTGTGATGGCACACATATATTTGTGCCTTGTATGCTTGAATTTCCAACACAGAATTATTTTGTGTTGTTAGATTTTGTGATATATTTGGTCAATCCAAGCATAATTTGAATTTAAAATTGTGATTTTTTTTTCCCACTTTTTTGTAAACATAAAATTTGTACCTCAGAATTTCATAGTTAAAAAAAAATCTGTGTAAAATGGCAGGGGGAGAGCATTTCTTATGTTGGATGTATGGATGGATGGAGTTTAAAAAGTTCTTTTTTGCACATATTTTTGTAAAAGGAATCTTGCTTCGATCTTAATTGCTCGATATTCATAATAACCGCACTTTAACCACAAACCAGAAAAAAGGGACTCAATTTACTTTTCTCAAAAAAATTGAGACGTCTGCGTCTGCATGTGTTGATTGTTGTTTTCCTCCCCATTATAGAAAGCACTCGTTCATTATTACTATAAATTTATACAGCTATAGTATAAAAGTAGAACAATACTTAATTAGTATAGTACATGGTATAGTATTAGAATCATGGGTCACCAGCAAGCAAGCGCTGGCCACAGACAAGCCAGTATCTACAAAAGTACAATCTAGAGCCTTTAATGAAGCCAATTTATATCTTTTTGGAATGGGTCTGTCTTGATTGTTGACCAGCAATAAATGCATCTTAATCCCATCACCATAACAAACGTGTCATCGATGCGGTCTCCCACTGGACACAGCAGCTGTAGGACAGTAGGAGGGGCTTTGCTAGATAAGGATGGCATTAGGTTCTAATGTCGGTGTCCTGTGGATTATTGTAATCCAGACTTTGTATGAGTGCTGGCTCGCTTGCTCCTTCCATGCTCAGTGGTGTCTTGTGTGGAGGCTGCAAGATGGCTCTCAACACGCGCCCTTTCCTGCCTGCTCTGGTTTTCATGGCAGCTCACGGTAGGATTTGAGTCATTTTATTAACATATCATCATATTATCATAGAATCTTATCTGCGCCATCTGAGACTGGATTTCTAGTACCAGTATTCTTTTAAATCAAAATTGTCAAATTCAAACTCCCTTTGATTGTATTTATGATGACAGATTGATGTACATATTGTGTTTGTTTAAATTTGAGATACATTTGTCGTAACCGTCTTTGATTTTCATCTGTGACTGCCTGGACATTTGTTTTTGTTTGTCCATCTGCTTGAACAGCCATCCTCAGCAGCCATGCTCAAGAGGTACTGCACTGCACTAACATTACAACACTGTACTTATAAATGTTGTTTAAGACCTAAAAGTTGTACTCTACAGACAGTAGAAATAAATGTTAATTCGGACTGGCTGGCCTTAGGTTGAGCTACACAGACTAATGTGTTCATTTCTGTGCTTTTAGGGGCATCTTATGTATCATAATGCTGTTTCTAATATTTTGTCTACATTTTTCAAAGTTTCCTTAGTATGATGCAGTAGGGTATGGAAAGCCATTTGAGCATTTATTTAATAGCCTTAATATCAAATTTGAGCTCCATGTGTGATTATCCTACCAGTAATGCGCCCTACCCCTACACCAACTAATATAAGCATTTTACATTTCTGCACTCTAATTGAATGATCTTAGCTTATTATTAGGGCACTTGCATTTACGTTAAGTTTATATACATGCTCCTTGAAAGTCTATGAAGTACAGTAATGTGATGCGCCTCAGGGTTCACGTTTAGGTCCTTTGTTTGATTGTTGACACTTGACTGTTTTCTCTTACATTATACAGATCTAAATTAATATTGTGTACTGGTCTATATTTTTTTAAGACTGATGTGTCTGAAGCATGGACAAGCAAGTCGTGCAAATGTGACTGTGAAGAAGGTGTGTCTCCGACAGAGTTCTCCTCCATTGCCTCCTCGTCAGTGAGGGGAGTGGACTGCATGCCAGGTGAGCGCTAATCACAATACTGCATATACATTTAAAACATTACTGAAAAGTTAGTCACATTTAAAAAAAAACCAGAATGCTCTTGAGATTTGGTGTCATGCATTGATGAGAAGGAACCAGAAGAACACGAGGGAAGACAAGATCTATTTTTACACACGCACATGCATGAATGCATCACTGCAGGGTGAACATGCTCCTATGGGGAGGAAATGTGGAGGCATCAGCTACAAGAATCGCAGCACCGAGGCAGTGCAAGTTTCTTCATATACCTGAATACGCCGGCATGCAAAAATACGGACATTTTCACATGGGAGTGTACTCACCTTTACATTCGCCAGTTTACATAGACATGAAGGGTGGCGTGTTAAGCTGTCTCGTGTTGAGACAATGAGGGCAATGTGAAATTTCACCCATATAATACTGTTGGTTAAATAGCAGTTCAATATCGAAATCAATACTTCAATTGCATCCTCTTTTGTCTCCCTTTGTTTGATCGATTATTATAGTGAACACATATATATATATATATATATATATATATATATATATATATATATATATATATATATATATATATATATATATTATACACATATACTGTATACTGCACACATATATATTGCACATAATTCATATATACATACATTCATAAATATATAAATAAAATCATATATACTGCAAAATGCAAATTTACAAATGACAAATTATCACATTTTTATACAAGCTCTTATTCAATTTAGACTTATGTTTTAATATATTTATCATATGTTATATTTTTAAAACTTTTTAATCCATTTTTGGATTTTTAAATCCTATATTTTTTTAAAATTTGATTTTAAATTTTAATTTGTGATGTATTTTTAACTGATTTATATGATGTGTTAAATATCCTTTCGAAGTCTTACATTAAAACTGCATATTGGAAGATGCCATGTAGTCTAGCAAAAAAAAAAATTGTACTAAAAGAGAAAAAAACATCTGTGTTCAAACTCATTTGGCACAACTATACTTGCGTGGATTGTGAGTTATCATTGACACAGCCAACCATTTGCATGCACAGTACAGCAAATGGCTTTGTGTAATAATAAAATGTGTCAAAGCAAGTAAAGAACAGTCCTTTTATGTTGTCCTAGCGCACCCAACTCCCAGGCTTTACTGTTATGTAAACACTTATCTCCAGCAGATTCCCTTGCAGAGTGCGTTCCAAAACTGGGATTTGACTGGGTGAGCCCCAATGCCTGGTTACAAATTGCAGCATGTTGCTTTCAAGATACAACACACTTTGTTTGTTGGAATATGTTTGTCATCTCACGTCAGGAACTGCTGTTTTTGGTCATGCACGAGCGTGCGCAAACTGATCGGAGTAAAGCTTCAGATGTTTCAACAGGGCCATCTGTCCACCCACTCCACTAATGGCCGTGACTGATCCCTCACAATGGAGAATTAAAAGTGGATGTTTTTGGGATTTAATGTGGGGCTGCTTAACCCTCCAGCACGTTATAGGCCATTTGTGTCCATGCGCATCCTAATGTGGACCATTTTGCAAATGTCATGAAAAATGTGCATTTTTGTCTAACATTGTCATTTCTAATTTGAGCCATTTACATATAGGAGGAATATACAGTTGAGATGGAATTGTACTTTTTGCCTCCATCTTGTCCACTTTAGCCAATTAAAATCATTTGAAGCAATATTTCTTCAATTGCTTTCATTCCCAAGAATTTAAAACACCAAATCCCCAATGAACAATTGATTGTCTGAATGCACTTCCGAGGGGCAAGGAAATGACATAACTTAGATTTGAAGAAATGGAGATCCTTTCTGCTGACCACAATCCATCCATCCATCCTTTTTTTTTTTTTTATAGCCACATCTCCTCTCTAGAGTTGCTGGCTTGCTGGTGCCTAGCCCAGCTGTCTACGGGCAGTAGGCAGGTGACACTCTAAACTAGTTGCCAGCCAATTACAGGGCACACAGGGATTCTGTTCCACCAGCCAAACAAGTCCCTACAGGCAGAAAACTTCACGTGATCACACGTAAACAACAACACTAGCGGATATATCGCGCCTGGACTTTGCAGTTGTTTCCTTGTTCTTGCAGAATGTCCGTACCATAAGCCTCTCGGCTTCGAGGCTGGATCAGTGAGTCCGGACCAGATCACCTGCTCCAACGAGGACCAGTATAGCGGATGGTTCGCCTCGTGGCTCCCAAACAAGGCTCGCCTCAACAGCCAAGGATTTGGGTAGGCAAATTGCAAACTTGTAATCTCTTTTCCTAATTCCGCTGCCATGGTCCTTGTGCTTTAGCTGTGCGTGGCTCTCCAAGTTCCAAGACAATAGCCAGTGGTTGCAGATTGACCTGAGGGAGGTCATGGTGGTCTCTGGGATTCTCACTCAAGGTCGCTGTGATGCAGATGAGTGGGTAACCAAGTACAGTCTGCAGTACCGCACCGATGAAAAACTCAATTGGATTTTTTACAAGGACCAGACTGGGAATAACAGGGTGAGTTGAAGAACACATACACCAAACACGTTTTGGGTAACCAGAAGTTAGCCTGCACGTATATAGTAATGGTCAATTTCTACTAAAGGATTTATTGATTAAACTTAATGATTATTGTTGCCTTAGTGGAAACCGATTTCCATATATATGGCATTGAAATAAAGTTGGCACTTCTCGGTTTTCCGAGACCAATTTCTCAGAATTCTCATTTTAGTCAGAACTCTGACTTAAATGTCAGAAAGTGGTATTCAGACTTTTTTCTGACTTATCGGAAATCTGACTTAAAAGTGAAAATTCTGAGCATAGTCAGAATAAAGTAAGAATGTTCTGACTTTTTGCTGTCCTCAGGTGTTTTTTAATTTTTAGGTGTCACAGTGAGATTTATGAGTTTCAAAAGTAAAGGAAGCCTTCTGTATTAATTCTCAGAATTCTTACTTTACTCAGTTTGATGAATGCTTAGAATTTGGGTGAATGCATTCTGAGCTTGAATAGAATTTTTGCTTTGCTTCAAAGTCATAATTCTGAGAATGTCAGGATTTAGATAATGTCATAATCCTGAGAATGTCAGAATTCTGTGAGATTTCTTACTTTTGTTCCTCTGCACTCCAATAGAGAGCCTTTAAAGTATGAATTTGGTCTAAAGAATTCTGTGTTCACTTTAAAGTCAGAATTTGAGGATGAAGTCAACTTCTGGAGTAAAAATCCTCCCAACCCATTTTTTAAAAATTTCCCTGGCCCTAATCCTCTTCAATGCAAAAAAAAAAAAAAAAAAAAGATGTCAAACATAACATATCCTCATGCTATCCTCAGGTGTTTTACGGAAATTCAGACCGGTCCTCATCAGTGCAGAACCTTCTGCGGCCGCCCATCGTGGCACGCTACATCCGCATCCTCCCCCTGGGATGGCACACACGCATCGCTCTGCGTCTGGAGCTGCTGCTCTGCATGAACAAATGTGCCTGAACCTTTACTCCTGCTTCCCCCGAGGCCTTCACCTCTAACCTTGTTTTTACAAACACTCTCAGTTTGTGTGTTTTGTGAGCCTTGCTTATTTTGAACCCTTCCATTATAAAGTACTTGTTGGATGGCAGCAGGATTGGAGGTCAATTTAGCAGAAATGTTTTGGCAAACAGCAGACAAAGACGAATCACACCCAAAACTGATTTGAAACCTACTTCATCTGTTAAGCATTAGTCAGGAAAGAGAAGGGACATGGAAGAAAAAAAGCCATTTTTATGTGTGTTTGTCAGCTATTTTTTGTTGTTCTTTTTAAACGATATTGCCCAATTCTAAACCGACATGCATAGTCAAATATTACCAGTATTTTAACAGATTTATTTGAGCTGTATTGAATCCGATATTTGATATGTAAATGAGCAACATTGTATTTATTAAAATCAGCCTCACGCTGACTGCATTAATTTTCCCTCAATGGCAAGTTGTTACGATTGCACTGAAATTGCATAAATTCAAAGCAGTAATTAATAGTGGCGCAGGAGAAAGCGTGTTGCTATGGAGGAAGTATGCACAGATGTTCAAACAAACCAATCCAAAACACACCTTTCATGTGTGGCAGCTTCATAAAATGCTTTCGGCCTCTTTTGGCATGAGGTAGTCAGCAGAGAATTTTACAGTCCTCACCATTGCTCTCCTTGATAACTTTCAAGGAAAAGGCAGGTGATCAACTTGAATATTATTTTCTGTTGGTAATGGGAAAAAAAAAAAGCACAGCCCAAAGTTGTGTACATCCTATCACAATGTCACGAGCTCCTAGTTTTGCTATAAAATAAATACATAAATGCAATACAAACTACATTTTCCTTTCCTACTATACTGTGTGAACGTATACTGTATTTGTATCATCTGAGTTAGAGCATCAAGTCCTCCAATTGTTTTCAACCATTGAATTTGAGCTGTTGAGTTTTTGGTGGTGAAGATAAAACCAAAATCATTGTTTAAAAGGTACAACATTTGTTGTAAGAAATTCAATTTCTGTATACACTACATGTATATATATATATATATATATATATATATATATATATATATTACAATGTTTCTTTTTTAAAAATCACATTTATAATACTTATTTCTAAAAACCATAAAAACTGACCCCCCCCTAGAAAAATAAAGAAAAAAAATCTTTTAGACTAAATTAACCCTCAGGTCTTACTGATAGTCTTGGTGCTCTAACTAAACTGGGACTTCAAAGGTTGAATGCATTGTGATGATTTATTTTAAATGTTACTATAATTTCTTGGTTCAATAAAGAAATCCAAGTTGAAACTGATGTCAAATATGTCTTATTCCCATGCGACCTTTATTTTATCCTGTTTTTGACTTTGGTGACATCGACCCTTTTGTATGTATTTAATAAACATCTGGTTCAAATGTTATGTTCCATAACATTGTCCCATCATGGAGTTTGTTATAAACATAAAGATGTTCTCAAAGAAAGACTCATGTCAATTATTTCTTTGTATAACCGTGTTCACAACGAACCCTGTGGATTAGGACCTAGTGGTGCGCTACATTCACATGCTCTTTCATACTTGCCAAATAAAGGATGGCTGAGCATTTTTCACCCTATAACAAACACACTTCTTTTCTCCATTGGCTGAGGACATACGCAGTAAATCTTGCAGTTTTATTTAAGTGTGTGTCAAGCCAAAGCACATTTTGGAACCACTTTTCAGGGGAAAATGTTCTGCACAGCTTGTCATGGGTAAAAGTTAGCTTGGGTACGCAAATGCGTGAAGCGAAGCATACGGCGTTACGCATCAATGATTTCTGTCGCTCATGCGTATCCGCATACCAGTTATGTGCATACCTGCCTATAGATGCCATGATATGGCAGCAAAGAACTACTATTTCTGAAGTGAGTTGTAGTTTAGCCATTGTTTCTCAAGTTTTAGACCACCATTTTAGACCACAGTTTTTATTTTATTTTCCTGCTTTTGGAGCTTGTGAAAGCTATTTTATTGGCTTTAAAAAATTACATTCAACAACATAAATTCACTTCAATTATAATTATTTTTGCTACCCATGGTCACATCCTCAAAGATGACAATATGTGCTATTATACGCGCCACCATTTTTAAAACCATGTGACATTTGGGTGCATGTACTTGATGGGTAAGATAGTTCACTACGTTTTTAATGATTTCATCTTACAGTCAGCCAAAGACATGCTGGCATTTAAAATAAAAAACTCACACAAAGCGGCTCATCATTTGATCTTCTTGGCATATCTTAAAGTCTGATTGTAAATTGCTGAGCTAGCTGGAATTCAAACGTAGTGAAACAAGTTTTGTTCTTTTAGTCATTTATTCAATTTGAAGTAAGGTTAAAATGTTCTTTTACTTCATACTTCTCCTTACTAAATACATCACGTGTGTACAATGGCACCTCAGGACACTGACTAATATGTTCTTTCTGTCAGTGAGACCAAACAAATATGTACACCATTAAAAAAAAAAAAAAAAACAAAACTGTAGATTTTTATTATATCATTTTAGTGTAGACCGGTCAGTATAAGATACACTCTCTTATTTTTATTTACACCTTGCAAGAAGCGGGCATCTCTGTGATGAAAACAAGAAACTGCTGTTCCCGGGAACACATTCATAGTTGAGAGCAGAAAGAATCAGCGAATGTGCGTGAAGTGTTGGGGGCTTGGCTGTTGGTGGGGTTGAAGCCTCCGATTTAATGTCAACAATAACCATATGTAAGGCCTCGGGTCACAGGGCAAGGCAAACTATGTCAACACTGTTTCTAGTGAAGATGTAAACAAAACAGATACAATCAGTACCACAAAAGATGAGGCAACTCAAGGATAATTGGATATTAAATGTGCACTATTACTTATGGTTTCCCTCTTGACTATATTAGGCTTCAACTACAGTATACTGATTTGATGAGTTACTACATCAATGTTTTCAGTCAGTAAGATTATGTTATTGCTTTCAACCAGCCAAGTAACTTGATATAGTAGTGTATTTACTTTTTTGCTTCTTCCTGTATTTCGCTTTTCAGGCCAATTTATTCACATATCATTCATACAAAACGTTTACACAGCCCTGTTCAAATGTCAGATGTTTGCGATAGAAAAAACGAGATCAAGTTAAATCATTTCTTGATAAAAGCATGAGGGGGGAGTAAAAATAAACAAATGATGTGCTTGTACAAGCGAACAGACCCGCATAACTGGGGATGTGGCTACGTTCATGATTATCCAATCTCAGGGAGTCAGCAAAGCCCACTAAGGAACCCCAAAAACAGCTCAGAAAAGCGGCCTCAAACAAACACCATAACCTTAGTTCACTGAAGGTTTTTTTTTTTTGTCCCTTCTCTTTTCTGTGAGCATTCTTATGTTTGTGACAAACGTACCTTTTGGTATAATGACCTAACACTTCATCAATTTTGCTGAAACACACCTAAAAAGGAAAAGTCCCGGAATACAGCTACATATTATTTGTTGTTAATCCGAGACTCTTCAAGTCATATTAAGTGAATGACTACTAACATGATTTTGAAGTTGACTGGTTAATTCTAAACACAATTAGATGGTGTGGCCACCATCCACAGGTTTAAGAGCGTGTGACGACTTGTGAGACTTTCCAAGGTGTTTACCTTTAGTAGTTCCTTTTATGTAGGAGTGTTACAATTTAAAGGTGACCGTTGACGTTTTAGGTTTTTCTTTTTTTTAATTTTGCCAAAAGCTGACATTTGAACAGGGGTTGTAGTTTCTGTCTATCTGTCTATCTGTCTATCTATCTATCTATCTATCTATCTATCTATCTATCTATCTATCTATCTATCTATCTATCTATCTATCTATCTATCTATCTATCCATCCATCCATCCATCCATCCATCCATCCATCCATCCATCCATCCATCCATATCTATCTATCTATCTATCTATCTATCTATCTATCTATCTATCTATCTATCTATCTATCTATCTATCTATCTATCTATCTATCTATCTATCTATCTATCTATCTATCTAATCATTAAAAATATAAATTATCCCTGATTATGACAGTTAAAAACAATCCTTAGAAGGTAAACAAGTATCAATTCATTAAAAATAAACTATTTTGTGTATATGAATGTGCCTGTGGTGCTGCAGTCAGTCTACATCATAATGACAGAACTGTCACGAGTATGCATGCAAGTATTAGCTACTAGCTATTCATTAGAAGTCAGATTCAGGTTTGGATTGCTGTTTGTAGTCTTTTCACGAGGGTTTATTTCACAAACTATCATCTGAATATTTGTAGAAGATCTTCATAATTACAAATGACTTGTGTTAAGACGTCACATTTGATCCTTATTCCAAGATGCTCACTTTTCACAATAACAGTTTTTTGATACCAAAAATTGATGTAGCAGCAAGGAAGAGGAGAGCTGTTGTCAGTATATCAACACACGCTCAAAATGCTTTGAAATGCTGGACACGTATGTTCTTGAATGAGATCTCTAATACATTATTATTTTCCACCCAAATAGGGTAAGCGTTATTGTCTCTAGCAAAGAAACAGAAAAGTGAAAAAAAAACCAACAAAATGAAAACCTTTTGATACCATATCAAATTCAACAGAAAGGACATTCACCATTAAATAATCTTTGTGACAAGTAAAGCTCGTGTCATTAATTATTTACTCTAAATATCCGTATAATTCCATGTATCTTATGAAAGATATAGCTATAGCTTATATCCATGGATGTAAAATAAATAACAATAAATTATGTATATATATATATATATATATATATGTATACTGTATATATAAATCTTTTTCACTCTGTCTTATCAAATATTTGAAAAACATATGCTATAACGGCCACCAGGGGAAGCTGAAGTGCTGCAGTTGTGTTCTGTGACCAAAAGGAGAGAGCAGGGGCAGCTTCTCCTCCCCCAAGCAGAACAACTTTGAAAAGCTTTTGCAGCATTTATTCCACTGACTTTATATCCGTCTTAAGGTCCATGTACTCATATGTTCTTTTTCCTTACTACAAAAACAACTGCTTTCTAGTCCCTTACTCATCAAATATAATTATCTTACTGATATGGTTCGTGAAAGGCAGTCGTTTGAAAAATGCTTGGAAAAGAATATATATATATATATATATATATATATATATATATATATATATATATATATATATATATATATATATATATATATATATATATATATATATATATATATATATATATATATATATATATATATATATATATATATATATATATATATATATATATATATATATATATATATATATATATATATATATATATATATATATATATAAAAATTCTGTGGATGCACCCTAGTCAATCTACTCGTGCACTGAATTGTCTTACTGGTAAGGACAAAGAAGTGTACTAGTGCATGGACCTGGACCTGGATACCAAGGATACTCAAATAATTTTTCCAATGACATCAACTGCAAGATCCATGTACTTGTAGGCTCTGACTAAAATTGCAGGTGTTTTTTTATTTTATTGTGTGCAGAAATGCCATAAAATAATGGGAGGCAGTAGTAGAAAACATTGCTAGTAAGATACAATCATTCTATTAGTGCACTGTAGTTGCACTACCAGTCTGCAGAATGTTCTCACTATTAAGGACAAGGAGCCTACAAATACAAAAACATTAAGCTGGATATCAAGGATAATGATAAAATAAATGCTAAAAGGGCCTTTCATGGCGCACTAGTAAAAGCACTAGGGCACACTAGTACAATGACTGTTTACTATTAAGTACTACTATTTGAGTAGACTGGCATTTCTGCAAGAAAAATGCTAAACCTGGTGGTCAGTGGCAACCTGGGGAGATATTTCTTGATGGGGACACCTCAAGCCAAAAACTCTCAATTGGGCAG
This sequence comes from Hippichthys cyanospilos, assembly GCF_059441005.1. Classification (NCBI taxonomy): domain Eukaryota; kingdom Metazoa; phylum Chordata; class Actinopteri; order Syngnathiformes; family Syngnathidae; genus Hippichthys; species Hippichthys cyanospilos. Next base: position 14,603,524 of record NC_142372.1, on the reverse strand, counting down.
AGGGACAGGAAAATCCTGGTGGTGTGCCAGGCCTATGATGAAATTAGAGAAACTATGTTATTAGTAAGGCAAAACTACTAAAGAGTATTTTGATAGTATAGGTTCTAGAGTGGCTTCTACAGTAGTGTCTGACTTTGGCCTATAGGTTAATTATTGGTGCAACACGTTTGTTTAATTTAATTGCATGCTGTACTAGTGGGCCACAAAAAGATGAATATAACATGATTCAAGTACTAATGTGAGCTAGTGAGGACAAAAAGAGTACTAGTACATGGACCCTAAACCAGACCCTAAGTTGAATATGAAGGATATTAAATAAATGCTCAAAAGGGCTTTCCATATTGTGGACGCCCTTGCAAGTGCTTGTTTGCAGCATGCCCACATCCGGTTTTTGCCACAGCTCATCACGCCAGATAAGTACATGAAGCTTTCTTGTAAACTGGAACTAAAGTCAGAAGGCGCCTTCTTCCGTCCGGGCGGGTGTGTCCACGATGAGCCGTAGCAGAGGTGGTAAGGTTTGAGGTGGGCGTTTAGAGCGCCGTCTCCTTCAGGTCATTGAGGTTTGGCATTCTGGTGCGGGAGGCACGGGTAAAGGTGGGTCCGTTTTGTCCCGGTTTAATGCCCAGCTGTTCGGCCGTGAACTGGGCACCCTCGGCCCGCTGCAGCGCCGACACGTGCCAGGCGGACTCCAGCTGGCCCGGCAGAGGGTAGCTGGCCTTGCGGCTCTTGGTCTGGGACGAGCCACTCGCCCCGGAGTGGCCCCGGCTCTCGGCGTGCCCCCGGCCCTCGGGGTAGGCCGCTTTGGAAGAGGGCTGAGGGGGGTTAGGGAGAGGGGCCTGGAAGCGCAGGTCGGCGGTTTGAGGAGGAGGGGGTGGAGGAGGCGGACCTTGGTTTGGAGAAGGGGAAAGGTGAAGGAGCCTGCGAAGGGACTTCAGCGGTTGGCTCTGCTAGTGAGACAGACATGAAGGAAAGACATTGGAAAATAAATAAAGAATGAATGGCCTTTTGGAAAACTTACCGGATTACAGCAACAAAGTATGGAAACCTAGGCTATTACTTAATTTTCCATTGTCAGATTTAGTGAAAAGTCTGGAAAAACCCTACGATGATGAGTTTTTGTTTTTTTTTTAATAGTGAAATTAAATTTCTTTATGTTTAAAAATTATATTATATATATTATCAAGAAACATTGATGGAATTATTTGGTAATCAAAAAAATGTGAGGAAAAAAAGAATGTTTGTGCACGTCTTGGTATTTTCTCAGTCAGTTTTATGACTTTGAATGACGTTTAATTCACAGCAGTGCATTACCAGGAGTTCATTGTTTGTATTTCTTGACATCTCATGGTGTGTGAGACCATTTCAATATAAGGGTGTTTCCAAAATTTTGGCAGGTACTGCAACTGCTTTAAAACATAGGAAGCAAAAGTAAAAAGTCATCAGAAAGTAAATACAATAAACGTCTACATCAGCACCTGTACCCCTTAAAGGAAACCTAAGTATAAGCATCAGTTAGTTATATAAATAAACCTCCTCTGCTTACCAGGCAGGATCCCTTTACAGTCAGTAAAGCAAAATACCAAATTACAAATGCTTCATCATTGGCTTTAGGTACTTTTGATTCTTAAGAATGTTTATTGTCATATTTTTAAAATGTTCTACTCTACAAGTTGACTCCAACCGCTACAAATATTATTTTCTGTAAATTTACTTGTACTTTTACTCAAATATTGCTTTTAAGGCACACACAATTCTGGTCTCAACCAAACCGCAGCCCCGTCACACGCATGAGGGCAAATAGCAGGTACGTACTTGCGAATGTGAGTCCATTGCTTTTTCTGTAGGCCATTCATTCACTCTTTCTCTTCCTCTTTCTCTGTCTCTATCTCGTTCCCGGTCTCGGCTCTGCTCCCGTTCCCGGTCCCTGTCTCGGGAACGTTCTCGGTTTTTCCGACGGCTTCCGTGGTGAGAGGATGACTTGGAACCCCTCTGCAGGGACAAATGCTCTTGTGCATTCCCAGGTCCCTTTTAGCGACAAAATATGAGGCATATTTTAGTCTACAAAGATCTGATCCATGCTTCCTTGTCATGCACCAATCAAAACGTTAAAGGGGGTGAATATGATGTCATCAAAAATACAGTAAGCCTTGTTTTTCATCTTATGGGCCATGTACTAGAACCTTGTTTTGCAACCTTTTTTCAAAATTGTAACCACTGTGAAATATTTTTTATGTCAGGTACACCCTAACCAGCATAAAGCATTTTTGGATAAAAACAAAAAATTAAAATAAGGCAGAGAGCTGTGCCGTTCCTGCCTGATGTATTATGATTTGGAAATATATTTGTAGTGATATCTTATTCCCGAAAGATAAGTTTTGAAACATCATTTGTTTTTTTTATGGCTCGTCTTCCGGAAAATTGCATCATTGGTGATTATGTGCGTCTGTATAAAACCTACTAAAATAAATGCATACAATATTTTGCAAAGATATCACGATAACATAATTTAGCAATAAGTTGCATCGTGTTCCAATTAATTTGTTACTAATTTGAAAAGAAAATGTGCAGTCACAAAAATAAAAAGCACTACATCAGATTTGCTGATTTGCTTCTGTGGGGGCAGAACATGTGAAGTGTAATTGCACATCCACTGTGACGCTCTCATTGTCAAAGTCTGTGACAGTTCTAAGCTTTTAAAAAAACTTTAAACATTTAATTTTAAACGTTTTCATCAAATAATGATGAATGTGATATCGAAAAAAAAATCATCACAATGTTTTATACTGCCTCGCGATCAACTGACAAACAGTTCAGGGTGTCCCCTGTCTACTGCCTAAAGATGGGGGATAAGTGACAATAGAAAATCGATGGATGCATGTTTTATACCTTTTTGTTCAGGTTAAAACGTTTAAAATATTGGTACTTCTGTGTTAATGTTTCAGATCAATTAACACTTATTAGTTCTTGTTGATTCAATATTATTTTTTCCTGGTTCAATTGGTCGATAATGTTTCTAAATTGGATAAGGATTGATATATGTTTTTCTTTCAGGCACTTGTGCATCAAGTTTTTTTTTTTTTTTTTTTCTTCAGACTAACCAGTAATCTGCATAAGCTCAGTAAAAACTTAAATGTCATTTTTTTCTTGAAAGATGATTAACTTTGCTAATTTTTTGTTAATGTCAAAAAGGATACAATTAATTTGAGGTATACTTATCCATTTTTTATAGATAATGACCACATCAATATTCACCTCGGTGAGTTGGGGGTGGGGCACGAAATGTTTTCTCTTTTTTAGGGGAGCTTTGCAAAAAAATATTGAGAAGCACTTCCCTCATTTGTGAACTGCTGTACTACAGTTTATTTTGCCCTCATTGATAAGACAGTTCAGCTCACTTGTAAAATGACAAACAAATCATTGAACTAGTACTTGTATAATGACTTTGTTTGTCTAGTTTTTTTTTTTTCCACCATTGGATGACATTCCTGACCTCAAGGTAGATAACGTTGGTATACTTGTTGGCCAACTCCATGTTACTAGTAATGAGGCAAGACTACTAACTGTGAACAGTCTACCTGTACGTGGATATCAAGGAAGCCAAATAAATGCTTCAATATCTTTCTATAATATAGACATCCTGTTTTGGACACATGAAAATCTCTATGTTGTGAGCATTGTCACGCAGTCATGTGTCAGCACTGCTTTGGGCTTACTGTTGTGGCAGGATATGGCGGCGGAGGAGGCTGCTGTTGTAGCATAGGTGAGGGCACCACAGGAAGGACTTTGACAGCTGAGTTGTGCTTTAGGCTGTTCTTGGAGCTGAAAAGCGGAAAGAGGCTTTTCCTGATACTGGGGTTTCTCCCATCCGCCACGTCTGTCTATAAAAAGAAAATTGCCTCTATGTTAGTCCCAGCAGCAACATACAGTATGATCAATCTACATGGTGTATTCTATGTCCGCACAGTAATTCTTTGATTGGTGGTGAATTACAAACTGAAATAAAATTATTCGGCCTGACTATAAGTCACAACACATTCTAGAGATAGAAATGTGTTCTTACTATTTGTGTCTTCTTCTTTTTCTTTTTAATGGCTCTGAAGAAGCCTTGTTTTTCTTTCCCTTTGACAGGCTCTGGCGGATTCATCACCATTGCTTCTGCAGCGCTCCTGAAAAAGAAAACCGTCATCTGTATTCGCAAAGGTAAAATCACATTGTGATAAATGATTTCACAGTATTCCAGCAGAGGTGAAAGAACCTTAATGTGAGAAATAGAAAAGAATTCACATCATTTATTTATTTTACAATCCCTTCTCTGTATGATGAGGCGCCGTTTTTTTATATAGTGCCAGGCGATTTTCATTAGGCTCTTGTATTGGTGTACCTCATGTTGTGGCGACCTAAAGTTGCTACATTTTCAACACAAGCTAAGCCACTGTTCACTTGGACTTGAAAGTCCTTCGAGTTCTCTTAAAAGATTCTCACCAGTCAAAGGCAGTCTGGCGTTTGGAATGGTTGGCCATGGAAACAGGGTTGCCAGGGACAACGGGTACGACTGGTCCTCGACCCTGCCCGACACCCTCATGGAAAGACGAGGAATTATCTGGTCTGGGCGAAGGTACTGGACAGAACCAAGATGAAAAAAAAATGACACTTGTTCACTTATTCTTTTTAGGTCAAACTCCATTACAGATGATTACCTCTGTAAAAGCTACCAACTCTTCGAGGCATTGACTCGGTAAAGATCATCCGGTTCTCCTTGGAGGAGGCTCCATCCTCTCCATGAGGGTCGTGATACATACTTACCTATTTGTATATAAATGGACAAAAAACAACACAATTCAAGCATCTTCAAAATGACATTCAGCGACAATTAAGAGGTGTGTGACTAAGGCAGATAAACCAGCTGCTTTTAGATGCAGGCCATACAGAGTCGAACCTCGTTTTTAGGTGGTCGCTGAGTATGAAAAGCTGCAGCGTTGTCCCTTGTTGAATCCTTGATGGTAGCACAAGGGTGGCTCATGTCTTTAGGAGACTGCTCACTCTGTTTAAGAAACAAATGTGTACAGGTCACAGCAGACTTATGAAAAGCTGTTTGAGCATTGACTTGATATTATTGATATCCATTTTGTTTAGTACAGCCATGGCAGTCCAGTTTGACTGAAACACTGTGTGATATACGATTTTGGCTATTTTGTTCATATGTCAAGTCTTTCAAGTGGCAAAGATTTCCCATGGTCTGACATGATACCCTTGAAGGTCTGTAGTGGTGGGCTGTGGAATCCCATGGGGCCAGGGTTCTCAAATTGCCATGCGAATACTATACTTGTGTGGGTACATGAATGCACCTTACGGTGTACATTAGATTCAAACAAGGTTTCTACAAGTATCTGCACATCTAATTTAAATATAATTGAATGCAATGAAAATAACAGTATATTTTGTCTTCAATTTAAGAGCAAATTAATATGAGCATGAAGAAAGGTATTGCTAAATTGTGTCATAATGAATCCTTTGCAAAACATTTTGTGCCTTTATTTTTGTCAAATTTAAAATGGATGCACATTGTCGTTAGTGATTCAATGTTATGGCAAATAAGCCAGAACTAAAACATGAGGGTACTAGTTTTTGAATATCATATACCTTAAAGACACTGCAAAAGTAGTTATAAAGTTAAATGAATTCATTAATTCGACATGTATGGCAAACAAAAACTCTATTTCAAATCGTCTTTTTTTTTAATTCAAAAATGATTTGAGTTGATTGCGAGTACTTGGCAAAAAAAATATTTCACGGGGGGGGCATCCTAAAAAAAAATTATCATATCATCAAATTGTCTCTTAAGGCATTTTATCTATGGCAGTGGAACGCATACACACATACACACACACATGCACGCACACACACACGCGCGCAAACACACACCTATACACACACATAGACAATGCTAGCACTAACCCTGGTCATGCCATCCGTGCAGTCTTCCCTGGAGGAGCTCACTGAGTGCCCAGTGAGTGTGGTCCTGTGCTGAAGTTGCGGAGAAAGGAGCTGCAGACTAGAAGCTCGCGTTGGTATCGCCTGACTGGGAGGGGGCAGGCCCACCATCCCAGCTTCTACTCCATGTGGTCGGTGGCGCTCTCTCCGCACATACATGGAATGGCGTTGAGGCCGTTGCTGAGAGGAGAAAGGGGACGAGTAACCCAGGCCATAATGGTACGAGTCGTGTGGAGAGGGCAGCGTGTGGGTGGATGGCATCCCTGCACCCCCTGGGTCCAAGAGCTCTGGAGTCTTGGCCTCCTCTGTGGATGAGAGGAAGACTTATTGCACATTTTCAACGATCTAGAACAGTGTTTTTCAACCACTGTGCCGCGGCACTGGAGATATTGTCAGGTGTGCCGTGGGAAATGATCCAATCTGTGTGCTTGTGCGGTTTAGCGCCTGGCAGCGTACTCATGCAGTACTCTTCCATACCGTGGACAGCAAGCTCGCTCTACCCCCCCTGCCCTCTCCTCGCACGATTGAAAAAAAAGTGGACAAAAACGCTCCGCAGTCTAAATTAAAGGCGTTGACCGTGCCGCGGACAGCACAAACCCCCCTCGGTCCGCAGACTAAATTTAAGGCATTGACTGTGCCGCGGTGATCAAAAGGTTGGGAAACACTGATCTAGAATACATTATCAAATTTCTACTGTTCATTTTGTTCAGGGTGACTCGTGGGTTGAGACCAACTCAAGCTGAGGGCAGAAGGTGGCGTGAACCATGCTTACTTGAAAACAAAACATCCATCCATCCATCCATTTTCTAGAGTCGCTTATCCTCACAAGGGTCACAGCTGGCTTCGGGCAGTTGGCGGGGAACACCCTGAACTGGTTGCCAGACACTCTCTGGGCACAGAGGGATGAACAACCATTCATGCACCCAATCACACCTAAGGACAATTTAGAATGCCCAATACACCTGCCATGCATGTTTTGGGAGTGTGGGAGGAGGCCAGAGTGCCCGGAGAGAACCCACGCGGGCTCGAGGAGAACGTGCAAACTCTACACAGGAGGGCCGGAGCGAGGTGGTTTTGAACTCAGCACAGTCAACTGTGAGGCTAATCACTATAACCACAATTCCATCGAGCTGCCCGAAATAGTTCCAATTCAGTTCAAAGTTTTAACAGGTATCAAGGATGATTGTGCCCGCAAAACAATGAGGGAATTCTGTACCACTTATCTTGCTCCAAGCAGCAAGAAGCTGGAACATATGATGATCTTAAACATACATAGTAGATGAAACATTCACACTCCCAGTGTCTTCAACTCTGTTGCAGGCCGGTGATGACAGTCTGTGACACTACGCTCAGTGGAAACTTCCCTCTGAGAACATCTCATTTGAGGGCAATATCAACTCTAATTGAATGATGAAATATATTGGTTAATTCATGGATCAAATACATCTTCCCAGAAGGAAGTGTCACAAAAATAGAGTACAGTATAATCAGCACATTGCAACAGAGAAACTGCAGGAATCAAAGAGGAGCAAAGGAGCGGGAACATATTCACAGATCAAACACGTACTGTGAATTTTGCCATTCATACTCCTTATTAGAGAACAGCAAGTTGTGCTAAGCAGCCTTGTCCAATTCTACATGTGCACCCAAAAGTATACACATGGCCAAATTAGTGTAAATATTAGACCTACCCGGAGCCAAAGATTTATGTCTGGACTTGTGTCTGGAGGAGGAATCCAACGTGCTGCTCTCCATGCGGACATTACTACTGCTACGGGATGCGGGGCTGTGCCCTGAGCGATCACTGTGTCGTGCCGAGGGGCTGCCAGGTGGCCCCGGGGCCCCCGAAGGGGCATTAAGGTCCAGACAGCTCGCGGGGAAGAAACGAGCGCTGGGTCCCACAGCCGCTGTTGTGTTGGCGTTTGGGTCGTCAGGGTGGAGTCGACCCTCGCTGAGGTTCCCTACGGATTTGGCATCGCTCAGACCACTGTGGCTCTTGGACAGGCTGAGATAAGAGGCGGAGCTTTTGGACGATGAGGACATGGATCCGTGGGCTGAGTCAGCCACGCTGTGGGCGTGTCTGCCGTGTTGTTTGTCGCCTCCCGACTGTAAGGTGTTGGTTTTGCTTTCCAGAAAGGTATGGCGTCCGCCTTGCTGCTGTTGTTGTTGTTGCTGCTGCTGCTGCTGAGAGCGAGAGGAACCGCTGGGCTTGCTGAGGCCATACTTTGCACCGTGGCCTTGTTCTGGCAACTTGGATGGGGGTCCCACATTAAAATCGAATTCTGATTTGTTTTTGACTTCTTTGGGACTGAGGAGGTGCGGCAGGTTGTTATTGGCCAAATCTTTGCTGGACGAGGCAGAGCGATTGAGGGTCTGGGACAGGTACTGACTCTTGGGGTGAAGTGTCGGACTTAAACTCGACGGGGGTTTGTTACCATTCAGGAAATTCTCATTGCCAAGGTGATGGAGGTCACCATGACGTGGGAGACTTGAACATTCTTTGCTGTTGGAGCGGCGTTGGCTTGAGCTCTTGGTGTGACTCCTTTGGAGACAAGTACAAGTTCATTGTGCTTGCTTTCCATCTGGCCACTTGAGGGCAGCACAACAAATTGAATGAGCACTACCAATATACCGTAATTCCCATAATATAAGACACACTATTTTTTCTCAAAAATGAAGGCCAAAAGTACGTGTGCCCTCCTGCAAATGGTAACTTAAAAAAAAAAAAAAAATTTTTTTTCAACACCATGTGAGGAGGATTGATCTGTCAGCCACATAAGCCCGAATTTTGGCCATATTCTTACTTACAATAAGTATCGTAACGAGATAGAGGGCGGTTTGAGTTGGCTGCTAGCAGCAAGTGCCTGTTGCAGCTAACAGAAGCTCATGTTTGCTGAGGTTGTTATAGCATTATTTCCAATAAAAGAAGTGAGTGGACTGAACCACAGTCTACCCTTGTTCACACACAGGAATATTACTAAAACGGAGAGGATCATGTAAAAGTTATGATGTCTCCAGCTGATTCAATTAAGAGTGGCACAGAGGGCTTTGTACACTGGTTAGAGAACGCGGAGAGGTATTCCATTTGATTTGTTTACGAATTGCGGTCTTTCTGGAATCAGAAACTTGGTGGATCACGGATGGTGCAAGACTGGTTATTTATGGCAAAATGAACTCGAGCTGCATCGTGGGGATGGAAAATCTGATTTACTGTATTCTGTTTTGCTATAGTTTTCACATTGTTGCCAAAATGTTGGTGCGTCTTATACATGCTAACATAGAAAATACCAGAATTTTAACACAAAATTAAGGGTGTGGCCTATACACAGGTGCATCTTATATTTAGGGAATTCCGGTATAATCACAATTAGATTCAAAGCATTTGTCAAGTGAGGCGCAGATTTTAGACTCTCAAGCAGACAGGACACAGAAGAGGATTTTGATTCGCAAAAATCCAATGTAACCTCAGTAGACATTGGACACTGGACCTGGAAAACTAGACTCAGAAACTAGAAATGAAACTAGACTCGTAGAGAAACTAGAAAGAGAGCTTCACATTCTGAAAATTGGTCTGTCAGAAATAACATCTTTAAAGAACCATAGCAACTGCATGGCACGAGATAAAGCTTGAAGACCTTATACAACAAAGGTGATTACTATGTAAAAATGACAAAAAGTGACATGCATTAAAATCATGACAAAGGTGACAAATACCTGACCGTAGTAACTGATATCATAAGACTTAAGAATTTCACATTCTAACACACACAAACAACACATACACAGCACAAATGAAGCATAGTACTAACATGCGTGTGTTCTCTCTACTACATATGTAAAATAAACAAAAAAACAAACAAATACATAAACAAACAAACAGAAAATAATAAGGAAGGCATGGGCAATCAACAATGATATAGAGGAGGAACAATGCATATCGTATCACATAACATTGGTCTCTAACGGACGCTAGTCCTCATGCAAATGTGGATACAAAGCTACTTTATGAACAGCCCAAAAATGATATCACGGCAATCTAATTGAATGCTTAGTCCATGAAATTACATGCTATGGCTTCATTGGCTCCTTAAAGTTTGCTTAAATAAATGTATTTCGGTGAGGGCACTATAGATAGTCACAACAACAACAACAACAACAACAACAGCAACAACAACAACAACAACAATAATAATAATAATAATAATAATAATAATAATAATAATAATAATAATAATAATAATAATAATAACAATAATAATAATAATAATAATAATAATAATAAATATCATGACATATTAGTAACATGACAATGACATATAAATAGTGATTATTTCTTAATATGACAAGGGTTCTATTGCTAAAGTGTTTAAGAGATGTTTACTTTACCGTGTTGGGACTGTGTTCTCTCCATGATGGTGTGTTTTCCTCTTGGAGGAACGTGGAGGGTTTGGCGAGGCAGGTGAAGGCCTCTCTCTCTCCACCTGCCTCAGAGGCTGAAAGGCTGGATGATTCAGACTCTGCTCAGTCAAATAGCGCTCAGTAGGGTTGAGAAGCAGCAGGTTCTGATGAGTAAGACAATATGTGCAATAAATGGAAAAGTTTTCTTTCTGTAGAGTCATAACATGGTGTTATGACTGATATTCCATTTGTGAAAAAGGATGAAGCAGAATAATCTTATCTAATGTTATCCATCTCTGGATGCATCGATGGATTGACCTCATAATACTCTGCTGTTGACAGAAGTTGATGTTAAACTGCCCACGGGCTTGCATTGCGAATGCCACACAACCACACAGAAGACAGGTGAGATGTGTCTACTTGATGTTAATAATATCATTAATAGTTTTGGTGTACTTTTCTGTCATTAAATAAGTGAGAAAAAGCCCCAAAATTGAATCACTGCTCTATGTACTACAATATGTATTCATTTATCTAATATTAAATAAATCTTTTTAGAAATAGAACCTCACTTCATTTTTTGGTTCTTTGGTATTGGAGAGCCAAGTGTTTTTTTTTTTTTTTTTTTTTTTAAGGTGGTATAAACTGGTTTGAGTTAATCAAGTCTTTTCTGTTAATACACTAAATTCTGTGGAACAATGTCATTGTGTTGTGTTTGAATTTTACCTTCATAAGATCCAACATCAAACCGCTTAAAATGCCTTGGTATCTTCTCTCCAATGTCTGTGGATGAGTAACTGAGGGAAACTAAGACACACATGCACGCACACACAGAGACAATGTTAAACCATGCCCACCCCCCCACCCCCCCTTCTACCCATCACTAGATGACTGTCACAAACAAACAATCTGCTGCATACACTCTCTTGTACGCACACACATTCACATTAGGCCTTGTGGAACATTTCCTCCTGTGGTTTGTTTCTTATGAGTCACACCATTGCACTCAGTCATGAAGAAGCGAGAGAGCGATAAATAGTGAAGGGCAAGGGGGAGGAAGAATTAAACAAGGAAGATCATACAAAGAATAAATGATGAATGTGTTGTTGTACCCTGATTCCATGAAAACGAGGGTTGTTGTAGAAGAGTTTCATCTGCTCAGCAGGAAGTGGCCCAAGGACCTTCTGAATAGTGAATAGCTGTAAATAGACAATCATCAGCGTTAATATTGTGATGGGTTAATATTGTGGTACAATCATAGTTAAATATGTACTACTTTAATTTTTAATCTGTAAATATGGAAAATGGAAAGCTGAGCATGTTTGAGCATTTCACAGTTTTGCTTGATAACCTGGCTGTAGCTGTCCAACTAAAAAGGACAGGCTAGCAAGATGTCAGGGATAGTGAAAGAAAAATCCTTAAGGTCGTATAGTAAGCCCTGTGAAGACATTTACACTTCATGTCCATTTTAAAATGGCAAACTTCTCTGTCATGATGCATATTTGGCTTCTATAGCCATCTGGTGGGTCGTCTATGTTCTAATACACTTTACCTCAGGGGTCAGCAACCAAAGAAGCTCTCAGTTTTGAAAAAGGTTGGTGATCGCTGCTTTAATGACTCGTGTGCAAACACTTTTGAAAAGATGAATCTGCAATATATCATGGCTGGAGGAACTCTCTTAGTAAGTTGTCATTTTTAAAAGATCAGCCAGTGATAAAAAACATGATATGAAGATGCTGCTACTTATCATGCTGAAATGTTTTATTTAAGAGGACACGTGTTAACAAACCTGATCAATCTCACTTTCACCAGGAAACAAGGGCTGCCCATCGCTCAGCTCCCCGAGGATGCACCCCACTGACCACATGTCCACCGCCTTCCCATAAGGAGCCCTGCCATTACCAAGACAATGTGCCATGTCGTTAATAGCGCATTATGACCTCAGCGCTGAAATGAGAAAACAAGGGTGGCGGCCCTTGAAATGAGGAGGAGAGGGAAAGAAATAATGTCATTGGTGCAGGGAAATAAAAAGAGATGCTACGGGAAGCAAACGGTCATTTGGGGGAGAGCGGCGCTAAGGAGTGTGGTGAGAAAAGGCAAGCGAACTGGCAGCAGCCAAGCAGAGGTGGTGTTGGAGCGAGTGTAGATTTGAGGGGGCGATATTCAAACAGCGTCTCGATAAATGTTCTAGGGCATTTACTAAATCAGGCAAGCGCTTCCAGTCTACGTGACTTCAATGCTGGGCTGGATGTTTAATACAAATTTTCACATTTAACACAATATAACAATACGAACAACACAAATTTGACTCAAGACCAAAAAGGTTAACATAGTTGCAAAGGGCGAGTCTGCAATAACAGCATCCAAAATGAATAGGCCTACAATAGACCTCCACCAAGGCTGTGAAATCATCAAGTAAACGTGCAGGATCTCAACCTTTACATACTGTTTCTTTTCCATTGACACATGGAAACTTGAAGATCAGTTTTATAATGAATGCCCACATCTGCACATGTTTTCTAAATGTTTTAGTTGACTGACATTAATTCATTCACGACCATTGACAGCTGTGATCATCAAAAATACATTTTTATTGAACTAGCGGTGAACGAGTTCAAGCGGGATTTTAACTTTTTCACTGAGACCAGTAAAAATTCATCTTTGCCTAGACTATAACCAAAAATGGCAGTGAAATAGTTAAAACAAATGGATGACTAATCCATGTTTCCACCAAAAGGAAATGTGTGTTTTGTTCTGTTTATATACAACAAATTTTTGGATTAACAGATTTATCAAATATGATGGTTAACATGTATCACGGTGTCTTTCTTCTAACCCTAACCCTTCTCGCAAAGACTGACAGGTGCATATGCAGTGGAACACAGATGGTTCTCAAGACTGCTTCAAATTCCCCCTTGACCAATTATACCACAGTCTAATTAGAAATACACACATTTATGAGTGCTGTTTTAATTTAATGATTATTATCATTTCTGCCATTTTTCTTCAGTTAACACATGCCGGTAAATCTAAACATCATTTCAGTAGACACTAAGAGCTCAAAACTTGGTAGCACCTCTTCAAAAGGTTTTACATTTTTAAGACATATATTTTAGGTTACTTGAGGTAAAGGTAATCATTCTGCATTAGCATATTAGCACAGGTTAAATTTGAAGATTAAGAGTAAAAGTTTCAAGTTTAGTATCCAGACCCAAGAGGGAAAATGTCAAGCGATATTGTATAGTTTTCATGCAAATTACACAATTGTACGGATAGCTGGTTATGATTGTTTATGACGTTTAGTTCTCTAATAGCAGAATAAAACACCTAAACATAGACTCTTAAGTTCACAGTATATCCTTTCATGAGGTTCTTGTTAAATCCAGTCCTTACTCACCCAAGCAGCAGCTCAGGTGAACGATACCACCGTGTGGCCACGTACTCAGTGTAGTTGGCATCGGTTCCTTCAGACAGGTTACGTGCAAAACCTGAGCCAAAGTAATAGACGTTGAGGAAAATGAACACATTTGAGAGCCCATCCATCCATCCATCCATCCATCCATCCATCCATCCATCCATCCATCCATCCATCCATCCATCCATCCGTCCGTCCGTCCGTCCGTCCATCCATTGTTGAATGCATTCTGCGAGACGTTTTCTTAGGCGCGGCAGACAAAAACACTCTTACATTGTCTGAGAAAAAAAAATCTTCATATATAATTGTGTTAAGGTTAGCTATGAATTTTATTGTATTGTTTGGCTGATTTTTAGTAGCAGAATTTCTCAGGCTGATACACAAGGTGATAAATAAACGGTGAGACTTTTCACAGTGTAATATTAAATAACAAAAATAACTTCGGTGATTACTGCTAATTTGATAGCAGCAGGGTGATTCAGCCCACGGTGTTGTGCAATTTATTCAACAGAAAAAGATTTTTCAGTCTGTAAAATGCAATGACAACTAAAAAAAAATGTTTATCCACTTTATACCGGAAGGCTCTGATGTAGAAACTATGGGCGTGACAAAAAAACGCAACTTTACGTAGGTTGTCACAAGCCACTTTTCATGTCATGCTTGTGCTATTGTGACATTAGGAGGGCCTGAAAATTGTAGTTTATGCTGTGACAAGTGTTCCCAACTGGTTTTGTCTGTAACGCACATAAATAAATAAATACATTGCGCAATCACCATATAAACAAATTGATGTTCATACTGGAAGTCACACCCATAATTCACGTGAAGACTCACAGGACCGAGGAATTAAGTGAAGAACAGACTGCATCTTTTTAATGGCGTTTTCATGTTCTCACCAAAATCACAGAGCTTGAGGACATCCTCTGAGCTGATAAGCAGATTCTCTGGTTTGATATCTGGAGGAGTGAGAGATTCAAACATATGTGTTACTACCACATATTTTGCTATTGATGAATATATCTGAATCTGGAAAAATGTTCCACCTATCGTTTTTCATATACAGTAGTTGCTTTTTAAGCCACACAGCTCATGAGAAAAAGAATGGTCGGTTTGTCGTTGAACTTTCTGGAAGACTCTTGAAACTTTAAAAAAGAAAATCTACTGGGGAACCTGTCCAAATGTTCAATGGTTCAAAATATGCAACATGACTGGACAAAAGGTCAAATCAAATTAACCTAAAATGGTTAGGTGTAGGTTTATTCAGTGATTTTACCCATGGAAATTGAAAGAAAAAATACAGAAAGCCATTGCCAGGTTATTTACATTTTTTTCTTCATGCTTAATCTATAAAAGTAACTTGCGTAGCCAAATTGGAGTTTTTATTTGGTAACACACTCTATGCAACGTGTGAACACTACTCAATCAATCAATCAAATTTTATTTATATAGCCCTAAATCACCGAAGTCTCAAAGGGCTTCACAGATGAAAAGAGGTCGTACTACTCACTGCTTTATACACTATTTCCAAATAATCCATACACGAGTTGCCAATTATATGCATTTAGCTTTTGTTTACACTGTTCTGCTAACTGTCAGGCCGCACTATCATGGGAGAAAACTGTTTTAGCTAAATACTTCTCATTATGAATAAGCCTCAGGTAAGCTGTCGGTGTGGAGTACATTGGCTGGAGCAGGAAGTGTGAGAAAAGTGAGAATTAGAGGAGGCTCATCAACAAATAGAATTACTGATGATAACAGCAGTGTGGTGGCCAACGGGAATTTTGTGAAATAATCATTTTTATTTTGGAAATTAAAAATCTGTTCACCTCTGTGCACAATCTCATTCTTGTGACACCAGTTGATGGCTTTGATGAGCTGGTAGATGTAGCTGCGTACTTTATCTGGTGCTGCGCCATTGGGAAGTTCCTCCAACAGCTCCAGCATGTTCTGCAAGGTGCATGCAAGAATTTGCCTATAAATGACCTCTTCGTACAAACACTGGACTGATTGGCAGTCGATCGGAGTGAGTAAATGGCACATGCATTTGGTGAGTTGCTATTTGTTTAAATTGACAGGAAACAATTTAGTGCTCAATTATCATCTTGTTTTGCATTGTTGCTCTCTACAGAGTGCTATTGTAGTACATGTATTTTATTATCCATTAACCTACCACACATTTGTGTTTTGGCTTGGTAAAAAGCTTTATTTTCCGATATTTATTTGTAGTATTGATGTGGAAACAAGGCATAGTGTTACTATGGCTAACAATAATAAAAGGAATACAAATTCTGTCTTGTTTTAGCTGAGCCTATCACACTCCCGTATTTCAAACGTTTTCATAGTGGTACATGGAGAGACAAGTATTTGGTTGTACCAATGAGTTTTGACAAAAGTAGTGCTTTGACATCATATTGTGCCATCCATAGGAGATCATCATTTTTTGTGGGGATTTCAGTTAGAGTTCCACTATCCCCTATCTCCGTCAAAAAGCGGGGATTCACACACTTGTTGATTGGTTGGTATTTTCTAAGTTGGTTTTTCACTCAGGAATTAAATGAAAAATCAGAAGGCTAAAATTGCTTTGAACATTAAAATGAAACCTGCCATGAAATAAGCACAGGGCTGGATACCGTGGCAACATCATGAGGGAATACTATTATTCACTGAAAACAAAGTTCATATGTTGCCATGGTGATGCTTTTTTTTGTGTGAAACTGAGCAGCCTCGAGAAGCTGAAACGTAACTCTGTAGATGCAGTACAGTGAGAATATCTACAGTCTATAATGACAACTAAAAGTGCGCACCCTCTCTACGTATTCAAAGACGAGGTAGAGTTTCCCCCTGCGGCGAAAGGCTTCCTTCAGCTCGACAATGTTGTCCTGCTTCAGCGTGCGAAGCATCTTCAGCTCCCGGAGGGTCGTCTCCTTAACCTCCTCATTTTCTGTGAAGACAAGTAAAACACAGCAATGAAGATGAAGATAGTGAGGATGTTTTTTGGGGGGGCTTTGCTTTTGGTGTTGTACTGCTCACCTTCACTGTCTTTGAATTTCTTGATAGCCACCAGCTCATTGGTTTCCTGTCAGTACACAAGCATGTGTTAAAGCCAGATACAGTCTGTAACGTTTTACCTTCTATATTTGAGTCAAGTCCCATGTTCTGACTGAAACCTTCAGTTCTGTCCATCAGGCGGAATGGTGCTGTTTTCCTTTGTCATTTGGTGAATAACCATAAAATGGCACTAAAATAACTAACTCATCTTGTCCATCTCAGTGTTGCTCCAATTTAGGGTGTTCTTGAGTCGAGTTTGGCAAAGATCTTTGCTATGACTCCCTACATTAACATCTTTGTTGCTATCACAGATGGGTGCTTTAGATTTATGTGGTAGGCTGAACTTGAGCTGCTTCTGTGGTAAGCAAGCTCCTTCTCACAAAGATTGTGCATCACACTACCTTGACTAAAGGTGTTTTATTTTTATTTTTTTTTTAGTTCGAATCACCATTCATCTGACAACTCTCACTTGCTCTTTCATTTTTATGTTTCCCACACACATCAGGAGCCTATGAGTTATGCCAAACACAGTGACAGCCAATCAAGTCTCTCTTTCAGGGTGTGATTGAGCTTTGCATAAAAACTGATCTAATGAGCATACAGAAGCATAATGTTTGAGGTTAAAAAAAAAAAAAACAATGTTTTAACTGACTGTAATGGACTGATAACCTTCAATCCATTGTTCCACCATTGACATCACTATAAATAATAATCATAATCCTAATTGTCTCATTGTTAACACCAGGCATTATGAGCGCATGTTGTAGTTTTCCTCGTCATGTATGTGATGCCTCACAATGGGTATGAATGGATTACTGGATAAAAAGATGGATGGGTATGTAAAAACAATGGAGGAAAACTATTCAACCAAATTTAACAGATACTTGAGAGTATGTGGGAATCAGAAGCATTTCTTTGGTTGCAAGGCACCCACACACAGTTAAAAAAAAACAAAAAAAAAAAAACAAGAACAAACCATCACATGCCGGCATAGTTAAGTTGCATCTTTGGTTCCTTCAGCTTTGTTGTTCAGGTTGCTCCAATGACTCTGCTGAACTCAGCAATCTGGTATCGTTCCAGTTTCAGTGTTTCAATGTGACTTTTGCTGCTCCGTGTGATGATGTGCTCAGGATTTAACACATCCCACATTTGCTGGAACGGCTTGCAGCACATTCACTGACAGCTTCAGTAGAGGCCTGTATTTTATTTTATTTTTTTAGCTAACAAGCACAGTAATCTTAAAAAAAAAAAAAAAAAAAACTTAAAAACATGGCTCCAAACGTCATTACTACTCTTGATGGATTGACTGTGAAGTCAATTATACACTTCCATGATGTTATATACTGTACAGTAGATCAATGGATGCATTGTAGATACAATATTTCACATTTGCGCAATCAATATTGACAAAACCGGTTGCTGGCTGAGCAAATGGTGCCATCGTTCATCGGAACACTGCAAAGGGGAAATGGCTCTGCAATGATTTCAAACTATAACTCTCCATAGCATTAAACAAGAACCCAGTGCAGGTGAGGAGCAGTTGTTATATTTTACCACTGTGTACTGAAGGGGGGCAACAACACAATCATTGGGGATGCACCAAGAAAAACTAAGTGAATCAAAAAAGCAAGTCTATAATGTTAAATACCACTGGACTACTCTTTAAGTTTAAACGCCGCATGGGAAAACCCTTAACGATTCTGACATTCAGGAATCACCGGAAAAGGCAACAAAGACAAAAGGAAAATAACGCCAGGTGACCACCAGGCAACTATGATTCATTCTGTGTGCAAAGAGGAGCCCTGCACGTGGGAAGAAAACAAACACAAAGCTTGTACTCATCAAGAGGTTGCACACATTGTTTGATCATGTGATCAAAAAACACCCAATAAGCGCGGGACAACAATGACGTTTATCTCGTTTCCGTGGTGAGAAATGACTCATGTCAGTTTCCCTCTCACAGTCTGGTGGTGATGTCAGCTTACACAGTGGAAAGATCCTTATTTAATGGGTGAGCTGTTTTTTTTTTTTTTTACATGGAGGGGCTTCCATGTTTTTCATTCTTGGCTTGAGGTGTTATAATTTCATATAAATCTTCTAAGGCTATAGTTTCTTTGATGCGCCAAAGCTGTCTTGAAAATGAGACACACTCGCTCTGGTGCACTGCTGTAACATCGTTTCAAAAGAACTTGTGGAGGACATGAATAATGCAGAATTACAAAAATACAAATTTGACATGAATTAAAGGGTTTGCATTTTGTTATGCTTTTATGCTGTTTTTGGAATCGTGTCTTTGATGGTGAAAACCTATAAATATTCAAAGCTGCAGACAACAATGACATTGTTGTTTTGCCCCTAATTTCAGAATCTTCTTGTTGGAATAATTGTAAAAACATTATGCATTTGTTAGAATCAACTAAGCTGCTTGGAACGAAGAAATACTTTGCCGTGAGAATGAATGCACTGCTTGCAAAGAAAAACATATTTTGGTCTTATTTCGTCTCAAACTTCGCCGTAAAAAGGCCTGCTCAAAGTGACTAGCTCGGGCTCTACTGCGGACAGATGCCACTTCATCTGTGATTTACAAAATATCTTGTAGATATGAATGTCTTGCTATGCATAATGTTTTACCATATATGTATTAATCTTTCACCAAGTACACGTAGAAGGACAAGTACACTAGGTTCCAGCCATAGTTTTCCCCATGATGCACTTTTAGCCCCTTTTAGGGACGGAACCTTCATGTAGTTAGGGACTTCTGAATCAAATAAAAAGAGCGGGTTTGGAAAGGCTGGGCAGAGCGCAGTAGAATTGTACCTGTGCAGTCCTTCTCCGTTCTCCTCATGCAATAGTTGGTAAACGAATGCCTTTTGTACTTTATTGTTTATAGTTTCTTACAAACAGATCTGCTAGCACCCCCTTTAATGATAAAAACAGTAGAATTTATGAGGATAATTATGTTTCAGTGACTTCTCTTTAATTCATTGTAGTGTTTTTAGTTCTTTTCAAGTTACAGTTCATAATTTCTGTCTGGCGTCTGGAAATATAGGCTAAAATACAATTGCATTTTATTTATAAGAACTCTTCTTCTGCCCCATCTCCTCCTCCTTCTTTTTTCTTCTTGCTCTCCTATGTGCAATACATTTAAATTGAAATAATTAACAATCTAATAGTGTTTTGGCTATGTTCAGGGGATTGAAACAATTGCAAAAAAAAAAAAAACATAAAATATATCGTGGGCATTTTACAAAGTTTTGTTATTTGTTCAACATTTTCATAATGTTACATTAACGGTCAATAAAAATATTAAACTTTACAAACTTTTGTTACTTGTTCAACATTTTCATAATGTTATATTGACGTACAATAATAATTTTAAACACATCAGGAATTAAAACATTGACATATCACTGACTTAAATGCCTCTCAAAAAAAAAAAAATCTCTATTCAGATTTAACAACAGTGTGAGTCTCCGTCAGTCATCTCTATTTCAGTGCTTCTCTATTGTTGTCTTCCCGAGAGGTCAGACAACAGAGGTGCCTCAGTGTTGGTGCACAGCGAGGGGCTGGCAGCGAGATCTCCCACACAATCCCACAGTTTGGCTCAAGATGCGGTCGAGAGCAAAAAAACAACACTTGCATGGTGTCTGAGGAGAGAAATGAATTCCGATGACATGTTCTTGTTGCAGAGGTTGAAGGCAAGAATGGATGTGAATGACAGCAAGGGACTTTCCCGTGATTAGTGCGCAGGTTGTGTTCAAGCTCCGTGACAGCATCTCACATGGTGCCGATGATTGTTTTAATCATGTGTGGCGTCGTTGACCTTCACTTATCAGCTGTTCAAACTGCAGTGGTGTCAGCCTAGTTATAAATAACTTCTGCATTTTATTCTACTTGGGACACAAGCAGCTCCAGATTTTCACAGTTTGCAGTGTGAGGATTTTGTTCCAAATACACAATGCACAGGTTTGCTTTTTTAAATTTTTTAAACATTTGAAATTAAAAGTCAATCACAAACTGCTTATCCTTCAGTTAGCTACTCTGGTGTTCCACGGTTTTATTTTTGCCAATGCACATATTTGCTTGCCCATGAGCGATGTCTTGGGTGACCAGGTGTCCTAGTTTTGAGCCTTGTGTTCTGACTCACAGCGGATTTCACCAACCCCATTGTTTTGTCCCACTTTTACAAAGGTCTCATCCTGATGTTCCAGATTGTTTTTTTTTTTTTTGTAGTCCATTATGCAAGCCAATTGTTTGGGCCATGTGTATGTCTATCGCAGAGTTACCATCTCAGGGTATACCCGCCTATTGACCGAAGATGGCTGGGTTAAGATCCACATGCCGCCACTCTAGTGAATATAAGCAGCTAAGAAAATGGATGCATGGATGGAACTGTCAAGATAACATTTCGCATTGGCTAAAGTAGCAATGATGACAAACCCACTGGTCACCAGATTAATTAGTGCTTAAATTTGTGATAAATATTTCCTGATAAAAATTAATGCATATTTGAGTTTCAGCAACATTTTTTTGAATTTTTACTATTGAAATGCTGTTGCTGCATTCTTTAGTTTAATATCTTGCTGTAGCTAATACGTTGATGAGCCTCATTTGAAGGGGATTTCTGTCAAAATACCTGTATTAAACTTGTATTCATTATTGCTTGCATGCTAAAATGATAATTTGGGGGTTGATGCTTTGCTAATTACACTAACAGACACACTGGGTTTACAATCAGTGGCAACTTTTTTGCTTCAGCTTGCATAACTTCTATTTACAGTCACTTGACTGTGTGTTCTCTAATTAATTCACAGGTCATTTAAGCACTGAAAAATTGGCTTCAGGAAACAACGGCTAGCGTGAAGCTTGTGGTGTTGTCACTCCCAAATTGTAGATAACACGTATGCCACCCTATACACACCCACATAGGCTACAACACTTACGCAAAGTGGTGAAACATTGCACAAATGCTGGCACGCGTATGCTCGGCTAATTGATGTTCCCTCAAAGTAGCGCCATAGAAGTATGTATTATTTAGACACACACATTTGGAAAGCATTAAGTTCACTGCCATCACAGTCTCTTATGCTACTGCCTGTCTTCCTGTTTTCCTATGAGTGACTATAAGCAATCCCAGCTCGGCTTTCAAGTCTTAATAGGGTGACCCAGTTACCATCAGCAAGGTCTCCGTACTGTATTCAATTCAGTACCATCTCCACTCCATCATTCAGGGGCATGCACACACTCTCACGTTGCTTCTTTTTGCCCCCCACCTTCTCTTTTGTCTTTTCCCCTGCTTCTAGCTGAGAAAAGTAAAAATAACTGCTCTTGTACAGCAAATGCACTATTAAACGGGTCAGGGTCTGGCTTCACACAAGAACATGAATCACACTGACTTCAAGTCAATGAGAATCATATGGCAGGTCATATCCTTGGGAAGAAAAAAAATTAGCTGCTCACATCTCCACTCAAACGCTTTTCAACAGCATTTCATGGAATGAAGAAACTCAATGACAAACTCTTGCAGAAATTAATCAAAATAGCAAAGAATTCTGCAAAGTCTTACTCCCTCTTTTAAACCCTAACCTTGCTATATTAATTCTGCAAACAATTACTTTAATCATCTGCTGATATTTTTGGTCAACTAGCTGATTATTTAGATTCAAAACTTTTTTCTATTTCCATCTCTGATTAAAAAAACATGACTTTTTTTTCAAATTGACATTGCAAATGGAAAATGTACAAACGTAATCAACGTAAATTAATTATGATTCAGTTACTGGTTTGGGCAGTGACATGTCATTAAAGGGCAAATAATTTTAGTATTTCCCGAAGCTAAAAGGGAAGTCTTATTAAAAAAAAAAAAAAAAAAACTGCACTAGTGATTGTAAAGTTTTTTTTCTGCTTTCCTGGAGGATAACAGAAATTGCACCTAGTATATTTGCTAAGAGAAGTTGAAATTACAAGGATTTGTTCATTTTCAAGTTCAATAATGTCTTGTTGTGAGAATAATTGTTTCTTTTGATCACTTATCAAATGCCAATTCAATGGAAAAAAAGAAATACAACTTTGTTTTCCACACTTCCAGGTTACAGCAACATCATGACTTCAACACAGACAGAACATGCCTGCATGTTTAGATATAAGAGTAGCACCAACATGTTTTCAACATAACACCGGCACACCTTGATTGTTAGAATACTGCACCAACACAACAGTAACACACCTAATTGTGTTTAAAAGTTGAGAGCCCGCCCTGGTGGCGAGTAGTATAACAGTTTAAATTCCAAATCAATACTGTGACTGCGCCTTCATCAGTGTCCCTTTCTTTACTTGGAGAATACCCCATTGTGGCTATTAAAAAAACTGCAATTAAGTTGCACTATACTATAAGTCGCAGGGTTCAGCGTGAGAAAAAGTATAGTCAGAAATTTACCTTATATTTATCTTTGAAAGCATAAATAATTTTATCATGGAATATGGTACCTTATAGTTTAATTTCATTTATGTTGTATTTAATTTGCGTTATGTAATTACATTTCTGTTTCATCAAAATGTGGAACCTAATTCACACTTTTAACTGATAAACTACACTCAGTTGCATTGCTTGCGTTAGTCTACAAGCAGTTTCAAAATAAAGACGACTGAAGGAAAACTGTTCAACAAAGTTTCATGTTGAAATATATCAATAAAATAACAAAGGTATGAATCCCATCGGACATTTTGTATGTTTGCGATACTCATACTGGACTCATCTAACATTCACTTTAATGATTGCAGAAATGACCATTGTCATAGTTGCAAGGGATTATTAAGCAGAGCAGTTTCCTGCCTGCGAAACACGTGAAAGCATGCTTTTTTTTCTAAGGAACCGAACCTTTCCAAAAATGCAAAAGGCAAAATTCTTCCCTCCAAATTGATTCACAAATGTGTGTAGATGTTAAAAGATGGAGATTAAGCATTACTTTTTAATAATACAAAATCAACTCACTTAAACATACAGGTAATTCATTGGCACCATGATAACTGAAAATACTGTAGCAGCAAAATGTTGCTTTTATCGAAAAAAAGCTCCTTAACTTACTTTAACATCATCAAATGCATCAAAATGATTGCAGCCGACTACTTTTGTAGAAATCAAGTGCCTCAACACACTTCATCATTGTTAATTGACAACAAGACAGCAAGAATAATTCTGGTAATGGTGAGGTTCATGTGGCACTTAAAATTTGGAAAGTGAAATCCAAGTGACTGAATAGAATAAATGAGGTGCAGGTCATTTGGGGTTAAACTGTGCAGAAATACCACCCATCACCCATCCATTAATTTTCTCTGATGCGTGGCCTCATTACTGTCACAGGTAACTGGAGCCTATCCCAGCTGACCCAGTGTGTACACTGGACTAGGCATTCCAGAAAAAAAACAAAAAAAAGTCAAATTTTTGTCACTCATTCTTACTAAAATTAAACTATTCATAGATGACACTAGGCCATTAATGGTCTTTGGATATTCATGTTGATAATAGCTACAGTAATCTTCCTTTAACTTGAATCTCAATTTGGTCACAACATTGCTGATTGATTAAAATATGCTTAACCTTTCTCTGTTAGTGTGGGAAGCCACGACCTACATTTTCAACTTAGATTTTTAATTTATTTAACCTTTATTTAACCAGGAGGCAATCCTTTGAGATTTACATCTCTTTTGAAAGGATGTCCTGAAGAAGAATTCACAGAAAGCAAACTTGAACAGCGAGATCCGAATTCAACAAAAGTTCAGAACAGTGAGAAAGAGGAAAATAATCATAATAATGACATTAAAATTGTTAACAATAGTTAATAATTACCCCGGCAATAAGGGTTGCAATAATAGTAGTCCGTTAAATAGAAGAAGAGCTGGTGATAAGGAGTTTAAAAATCTTGAACTTAAAATGAACAAAAGTAATGAGAGAGCTTTGTTTCAAGTGGGCTTGCAGATTGTTCCATATCCATAGCCCAAAACAGGACAAACTCCTAACTCAGTCCTTAAAGTGGGAACCTGGAAATGCAGCCAGCTATTTGATTCAAGATTTACAGTAGGCTGAACTACAGTGACTTTCGAGCAGATGTTTTGAGGGAGAGTATCTGAAACAGCTTTATAAGTCATGTAATACCAGTGTTATAACCTTAAATTATTAAAAGATAATGCAATTATGAGAGCGTTTAAGTTACAGTGGTGGGTTCTAAAGGCTGAGTTTGTTATAAATCTCAGGACAGAGTGATAAATGGGACCCAGTTTTGCCAGGGTGTTGGAACATGCAATTCTGTCACCATAGTCGAGCTAAGTGAAAAAAAAAAAAAAGAAAAGAAAAGCTTTTGGCTAGACAAGTTCGCGTGATAATAGAAAAACTAAATCTGGATCCATATAAAACACGGAGTATGAATTTTGAATTTTTTTTGACAAGTGGGAAAAAGACTGTTTGAAATGTAAGTTTTTATCCAATCAGGTGCCAAAAATTTTGAATAGTCATGTGAGGTCTCACTTAGGGATGGGTAGTAGTCAGCCTTACATTTTTAACAAGGTATGTGCATTTATTTCTAAGTTCATGAAAGTGTTGCCAGTCTTGAGATTATGATTATTTTCTATCCTGCTCAAGCAGATGTCCAACTATTTCCATGATGAACCAGGGATTGTGCCTATTTTTTATTCTTAATTTTTTTGAAGGGTGTGTGTTTATTAATGACAGAAAGGAAGCTTTGGTGGCAACAGGTCATAGCATCATCAACAAAGGGAATTAAAGACACATGTTGCCAATTCACCAGGCATAAATCACGGAGAAAAGCTTGATCAAAAAAGTGATTAAAGGAGCACTTGATGGTGATCTGACACTTTGATTTTTGCATTTTAATGTTTCTGACACACTGATTTGAAAAGACCCCTGTTGACAGGTATTTCTGAGGTGCATTAGTTAGGATGACGTGAATAACAGTGCCTTTACCTGTGTTTGCCAAGCCAATTCTAGTGGGAGAGTCAATAATTTGCGTAAAACTGAAAGAATCACAGGCCTGCTTTAAGTTACATGATTTCACAGTTAGCAAGTCTAAATTCAGATCATCCATTAGAATAGCCGGATACATTTGAGACAAAATCAATTGAAAATCATTTTCTGAGGGAGACGATAACATTCGACTTCCGTAAAGTATTTGATCAGTAAAGTTGAATATCTTGTTTCATAACTACAAGTTCACATTCATTTTTAGAAATCTTTTTGGCCGTGCTGCTTCCAGTACATATAGGTGTTAATTTGATGTAAAATGTCAGCCTCTACGTGTTACCATGTCAATCTAATCTGTCCATGGTGAATCATGGTGAATCAAGTTGGGTAAGTTCCTACATATGGCTTTTATGCATTTTGCATTCATCTGAAATGATCTAACTTTTAGTGACTTGTGGTCTGGGCTATGTTTGCTGTCAAATTATTCAGTTGGCCCACTGTCCACTACTTGCACATCCTGACTTTAAAAAAAAAGTCTCATCTCATTATCTTCCCTTGCATTTCAATTAGAATACATTTTCTGTAAGCGTGCATAGCAATTTGCGTGAGTGCAATTCACAAGACTTCACAGCTTGACAACATTGCCGACGCTTTGATAAACATACTGATGAGAAACCGCAAGCGGGGGAAAACACATGAGCATTCAAGTATATAAAGACACCACTGGAAGTGCAATTCATGTCAAATACATGAATGTTATTCATTTGGAAACTTCACTCAATGAGCTGCTGGAAGTCAATCCAATCATACATGACTGTGAAAACAGATATTCATCCTAATTTACATCATTTTCCCAGTCAACTCTGTTGTGGTTTAACTACAAAAAGGATGCCCAAATACAAACTGTGAAATGATGATGTCATCTAAATGAATGATGGACCTGTCGTGAAGAGAATTCTTACCTTATGTCTGCATTTGAGAACCACTCCGTATGCACCTTCATAAAGAAACAGAAATAGAATCAATAAAACATGAGCCTGAAATGTGCTTTAAAAGTGCAATTTCTTAACTATGGTGTGGCCTTGGTGTGAGACAACCAAAATCTCCTGCACACCTCTTCAGTGTTTTTTTTGTTTTTTGTTTTTTTTTA
The DNA here is from genome assembly GCF_059441005.1 of Hippichthys cyanospilos. Lineage (NCBI taxonomy): Eukaryota > Metazoa > Chordata > Actinopteri > Syngnathiformes > Syngnathidae > Hippichthys > Hippichthys cyanospilos. The sequence goes on along the minus strand of NC_142372.1, from coordinate 14,576,548 downwards.
ACACAAATATTGCTTTTAACAGTTCACATGCATCTATTACACATTAAGCAGTATTTCAGTGGTTTAGGGTAGGGGGAATAAAGTTGACCAAGTTGGGCAAATCAAATTTTAAAAGAGGCTTACTAAAAATATCTGCCTGGGCTACGCGTCATCATGTTTGCACAAGTGTTTTGCCACACGAATCAATCTTGCAGGCATGTGCAGTGTTAGAATGGTGGAAAGGAAGATTGACTCCCCCGAAACATAGGATATCACAAGTTTGGGTTCAATTCCATTTAAAAAGAACGTGACAAAAATAATCTTCAGCGATTGCAAAGTGGAAAACGTATATTGTTACAGTATCGAGGCGTGGTTGTGTGGAGATGTGGACCAAAACACACGGGATGTTGATGGGCTGAAAAATGATCATTTAATGTAGAAAAGAGGCACAACAAACAAGAACAAAAACAGTTTGCAAAGTAACACACAAAAAACAAAGCTAAAAGACTTGACTCACTGTGATTACAACGAAGAGACAGCAACACACTCACAGTGACTGACAGAATGACCTGACAAGAATTGAAAGAAAACTGGAAACTAAGTACACCCACATCTAACGAGACAACAAAGGAAAACCTGGACAAGAAACATTTGGAAGAGGGAGCTGATTGGCCAACACAAGGAAAGCAGGTTGAGGCAGACAGGTGGACACAATCAGACGAGGAAAGACACGCATGGAACAAAACATGAACTAAAACACATGAACAAAAGCCCACAAAAGCCCTGATCAGAAAATAACAGAAAATCCTGACACAACAAAACACCATTGCTTATTGCAGTCTAATTCCAAGGGACCACACACTTAGCACTGTGATGTGTGATTACCAGTAGATTAATTTGCATTAAGATCATCTAATTCATTTGGGTGATTGAAGTGGAGACTCTGGTTTAATTTTTTTGATTAAGGTCAAGTTGTAGAGAGTATTGTTTGATAGCATTACCCAGATATTTATTTTGATTTTTTTTTGTGTTTTTTTTTTTGTTTTAGTTGGAGGATGGAGATTTATTTATTTTGAAGGGTGAGGTGAATGAGGGATGGACCGACTAACAGTTTTTGGCTTACAAAAGAGAAAAAAAAAAACGTCAGACCAACGATGACGGACCAGCAAAAAAAAAAAAAAAGTAAAATGCCCACCTCTAGTTTGGACCGCATTGTGCCTCACTAGGTATTTCAGAGGCCGGAGATTTTGGCGTTGCTTAAGCACCTGGCAATTCATACTTTGCTCTGCATCAAAAATGGACGAGTCTTCTTTTTCATGCAGGTGCAAGTCTAGTTTACACTGTTTTGAAATTTGGCAGCATCAAACTGAGCATTCCAGCAAACTGAGGGCATTTACTCTTACAGACCCATAGCGCACCCGACAATTCTGTGACTGAAAGTAGACTAATCATTAGACCAGCTAATGGCACGTCTAAGTTATGACACAAGTGATCTAAGACAATTTTTGTAGATTTGATCAAGGCAGGAACCGATTTTCAGAATCTCATTCTTCACAACATGTGGTGGATGTCATCTTTCATTTATAAACATAATTAAAGCTTGCATCAAGCCATTAGAAATCGTGTGAAAATCAATTAATTGAACGTCCTACATAACATCTACATAATTGTATGCTTTTTAGCTATAGCAGCGCAAAACCTCACATGTCACCAAAGTCACGCCAGCATTAATGAAACTTGCACACCTCAAGTACAACCACATGCAAGAAAATCTAGCCACTCACCTTCACCCACAATGCCAAGGACTTCAAACTTATTCATCACATCACCGTTTGGCGGCGCTCCCCCAGCAGGTGAAACGACACGCTTGCGTTTCAGCGGTGACAGTCTTGCCGCAAGATGAAGACGGAGGCAACTGTAGAGTCCGAGAGAAATGCGGTGAGCCTCTGACCACACCCCATTGTCGTACGTCCTCTTCGTCTTCACTACCGACTCTGCTTCATGCTTTCACTTGGATGCTTGTAAATCTCATTTTCTTTTATTTATGACTCCCGTTTTCTTCAGGTTTTTCCTCTCTCAGTCTTTTTGAAGCTTTCTCGCAGATGTGTCTGGAAGACAAAAACAAACATGCTCATCAATTCTCTGGTACCGAACAGAACTGAAACGGTTCAAATGTGAAAGGTACTAATCATTAAAGCAGGATCAAGTCTATGTATGTAGCAACGTTTTGAGGAGTTTAATTTCGTAGATATGATACCATTATATTACCTGTTGATATATCTCATATACCAGTGTGTCTTTGTAATGTGCTCTGTGATTTGTTTTTCACCTGTGTGGTCCTTCAAGAGGTGCAAGTCTCTTGTGATTCAGGGCTATATAAATTAATTTGACTTTACTTGCCTTGACGCATTTGTTACCTAACAGCCAATAAAAATGATCAACACTCAAACGCCTAATGCCGTTTTGCATATTGTGTTTAATGGCCCATTTATTTAAAAATCACAATGAGAAAAAAAAATCTCTGTGACCATGGATGATAAATTTGTTTATCGGTCATGTTGTTGGGTTGCTCTGGTGTGAAAATAATGACTTTTGATTAAAATTAAATATAGGAATCAAATGTGTTGCCAGCATGACATTGCACAAAAAAAGAAAAAAACTCAACTGAAAAAAGGAATGCCAATCAAGAAAAAAATAATTATAAATGAAAAAACAAAAGAACTTCAGTTGTTGCTTGTTTTTTTTTTTTTTTTAATGCCCTGAATGGACCATTTGAACTTTATTTCAGAACAACACAATTTGAACATAATTTCAGTACAGCACCGTGTTGTTCACATCGGAGCCGCCTCACTCTGGAAACCAAAGATGATCAAGTTGGTTGAGCAAAGTCAGGACATTGCTGCCATTGTGATAGGTTACCTGCACCAAAAAACAGTTTATTTGGAAGAATTGTCCGGCTTCCTCACTTTGTTTGGCTTTTACAACGATACAGTGGCTCGACACGCAGCGCATTGTCCTGTATGTCTCATCCTAATAAAAATACACATCTCACATTATTACTTGGAAAACAAATTAGACATTGAGTAAGTCTTCATGTGTACCAGAAAGAATAAATGGTCTATGTTCCCAATTATCTGTCTTTGTGTTTGGTGGACCTTTATGTGTCAAAGGTGCCTGTGGTATTGGTATTCAGTATCAGTGAATACGCTACTTAAGAGTGAATACTTGTAGTGATACTAGTCTTGAAAAAGTTAAATAGAATAGAATGACTTTATTGTCATCGTACAGTTCAAGCTCTTATCCTTAGCTTTTTTTTTGTTTCTCAGTATATACTATTATCAGAGTTATGGCCACAAGTTTTCATAAAAAATGAACACTTTAGTTGGTACCCACTAGCTCTTATTTGGAAAAAAAAAAAATTGTAACGTTATTATTTTTTTCTTCTCAGTACAAGCACCAAGTTAGTTAAAATATTTTTTTTCTGTTGAGACAAGTTGCCAAATGTACATAATTAACAGGGAAAAAAAAAACAATGTTTACTTAGGTACATTTTCTTTATGTTCTTATGTTCTTACTACGTAAGTTATGGCAAAGGAGTTTAATCAATTCTACTTTTACAATAGTCTTTTTTCTTTTACTTATCTCCAGTCCAACTAAAATAGAGAGTACGCGTATTTCTGTCGGCAGGACACAATTGTCGTGCTTGCAGAGAGCGCAGCAAAGTCTGATATATGTATACTGTTACAAACTAAACAGCAATAAATCTCACTGTAAATTTAGCACAGGCTGTTGCAAAATGAAGAGCATAAGTCCCCCCGGTTGGCTAAGTGACCATTTCTTTTGTAAATCGTGTTTGACTGGATTTCACCAGTGAACAAATTGGCTTGGTAGTTCTAAAACTGCTGAAGATGTTTAGTTCGTGTTGACTTCAGTCTCAGACTGAGATGCCTCGATGAAGAGTGCTAAAATATTATTAGCAAAAGAATTACAATAATACCGTTTATATCAAATTATTTCAAGACAGTTCCTTCCATCCATTCTGTTTAAAAGTCCAACTTTGTTTGACTCCTTACATGAAACGTGGTATTTATGCATTCTTGGCACGGATGGTTGTTAACTAGGACATGGAAATGTACAGAGATGCAGCCTTTCCTTGAGGACATCTATAAATCATGGGTGACTTAAGCATGACTTCCGCACACTGAACATTCCATGTCTCTTTCCATTTCATCAGGCTGTGGCACAAGAGCTCGCAAATAGGACATTAGAATTGCTTCTATATTTTTCTGAATGTTAAAGTATTATTAAGCATTAAGCAAGCAGACAAAACTGATGTGGTTTGGTTTCTGATGTTTAAATCAATAGTCTATACAATATTTAATTCGCTTTTGTTTTAAGTGTCAGACTTACAAAACAACTAAATAAATAAACTGAGCGACAGGCAGATTTTAAGAAGCCAAGCTTTGCATTTCATTTGGAGAACTGTACTGATGAACAGTTGAGTTTTAATTTCATTTCCTCAGTGATGATAAATGAAGGTCCGCCATTTCTTGACAACCAGAGTGAAAACAGGAGCTAAGGAATACTCTTTAAAGTGTGTTTTAATAAGCTAAAATGTGTAAACAGGGTGTCGGTGGAGTACAACTATTTAAAGACCTCCTTGAAGGGACAAAAAAATGTCTTTTAAATTTGAAGCAAAACAGAGATAAGCATTGTTCCCAAGCCTTCCGATTTTAAATGAATTAAAAAACCTGCCACCTTTAAAAAAAATAAATCTTCATAATCAAGTTTCTGTTGTGTGTGTACCCACACACAACAACACAGAGTGAAGCGCCTACGTATTGAATGACCCCACTGCGGGCGTGCAAGCTTGTTAGCTCATTAGCTCGCGTGCCGGTGAACATAAATACAGTTAATCAAGGAGCAAGGCTGTGGAGCTCTGGATGTACCCAACGTTGGTCCACCAGTCTACTGGTCCAGGAAATGTCTAGCACTAGTAACTTTGGTCAGTCCCAAATATCAATGTAGCCCAAATGTTTAAGTTAACTTTCATAGAAAAAAAACAAAAAAAACTGTGACTTTCCCCATTAACCAGAGCTGAATGCAAAGTCCTTTACTCAAGAATGCATGCAAAGCATGTTTCAGTATTAGCATGATGAACGGCTGTAGTACTCTGAAGCTTTTCATCAAGGGTGCTCGAAACGTTTGCTCATTCACATGGCGACGGCAGCTGTGCTGATCTGCCCTCATGTCTTGCTCAAGGGCACTCTGGTGCATGGAGAGCAGGAAGTGAATCATCCATTACAAGAATGGACACTAAACTTCCTCGGCCGCAGACACTCATATTCCGTTGTTACAAGACCTAACCTTGACATTTTTTTGATGCTATTCTCTGACGTTTTCTTTATGACAGCAGCCCTATATTCCAAATGTTTTTTTTAAGATTTTATTTTTGTGTGTTGTCATTCTGCAATGTTTTGACCTAAGGCAGTAGAATCTGTACTTCTACCTTTAACAGTCAATTTTTCAATACAAATATCTGCATTTCTCCTCCCGTGAATGATGTTTTCCTCTACTTTATTTGATTACATTTTACCTTTGTTTCATGGAAAGTTTTCCTATGTCCAAGTCTTGTCTAATTGTTAAGTTTTCCTCTCCAGCTTGTATCAACCAATCACCTCATTTGTGTCTTCTTCAGATGTGCCTCATCTCAGTTTACTCTCATTTATTCTCTTGGTTCTGAACATTGCTGTAGTTATTGTCATGTCATGTTTCCTGGAGTGGTGAGTGACATGTTACTTTGAATTTTGGTGACTGGATGGACTTTGTATTTAACCTTTTGATTTTTACATGAACTTTGTGTTTTCTTTCACAAAAAATACTTTTTCGAGATTACACCTGGTCCCCTGACAACTTCTACATAGTAACAATACATTTGTTTCGTTTGTTTGATGTTTATACTAACGGTACATTAACACAAATGGTGTACGTAAGTTAAATGTGTAAATAGTTATATAATGCCACATTAAGTTATTTGGTTAAAGGCGTGCCCAAAAAAATGACTTTAACATGTTTAACATGTAATAATAATACTAATACTAATACTAATACTAATACTAATACTAATAATAATAATAATAATATTAATAATAATAATAATAATAATAAACAATCACAATAAAACGACTGCTAAAAGTAGAAGTATTGATTCAATTCCAGTACTTAGTAAATCAAGGATAGTACAGTTAAAATTTTTAATGTTTTTTGTTTTGTTTTGTTTTGTTTTGTTTTGTTTTTTTAATTATTCAAATTCATAGAACGCAAAGTTTGGGCAATGACAGGTGCAGGTGACATATTGCCACCCACAATCAAGGGAAAAGCAATGCAGCACAATTGACTTTTACCATATAAAGGACCTTACAGAGGTATTTTATCTTAATCCGAGATTATCACCATGGCCAGTGAACCTTTAAAAATTAGGCTATAAGACTTTTTTAGGGTGTGGAATATGCAAAAGAAATGAAGACAACTGGCAATAACATAGCCTCCATAAACCCTGTGATGTGAATTTAACTGGCGACAGAGCACTGTGGTCACTTTAAAGCAGTGGTTCTCAACCTTTTTTCAGTGATATATTTTTTTCAGTGATGTAAAATATGCTTTCAGCCAGTAATCAACATAAAGTGTCAGACCTATTCTCAAAAAGAAATAATTATAAATAAATATTTGTCCACAAAAATATATTAAACAATGTGTCTTTTTGGGGATTAAAGTAGAGATCTATTGACAAATATAAATCATTAACTTAATTATTTAGAAAAAAAATATCCACAAAAAATAATCAACATAAAGTGTCAATGAAATAATTATAAATAATTATAAATAAATGTTTGTCCACAGAAAAATATTCAACTTAAAGTGTCCGCTTTTGGGATCACAGAGATCTGTTCACAAAAATAAATCATTACCTTGACAAGTAACGAGAAGTGGCACATGACAAGTTGAGTTGAATCTGGGTTTTTAAAATAATTGAATAACGGAATTGAATATCCACCTGAACCTAAAATTTGTTTTATGATCTTATATTTTCCCGAATCATTTAATCACCGGTACCTCAATTGTTTTATTTAAACTCATGAGTCCCCCCTGGATTTCCTTCAAGTACCCGCAGGGTTACCCGTACCCCCACTTGAGAACCACTGCGTTAAAGAATAGGTGTTGAACTCCAGTCCTCAAGGGCCGGTATCCTGTATGTTTTTGATGTTTCTCTCTTAGACACACCTGATTCAAATGATTAGGATCATTTTTAAGCTCCCACTTAGCTTACTGATAAGCTAATCATGGTGAGAGACACCTGGAAAACTTGCAGGATATCGGCCCTCAAAGACTGAAGTTTGACACTTGTGCTTTAAAGATTGTGCAGAATCAAGTAACAAAACCTTTGTCCAATAAAATGTGTGCCCACAGTTTTGCTATGATGTGAACTGCATTACAGTGACATCCAAAAGCAAAATTATCCTATGTTCATAGAAATGTAAACAAAACAACAAAGTAAAAATCTATTTTTCTCCAGCCTATGTTTAGAATAGTTTTGAAGTTGATAGTTTTAATCTCAGACAACACAACAAATTTACAACAAAAAAATTGTAGCAGACAACATAAAACAAGGGAATTGTTTTATGGTGTCAGCTACAATAAAAGCCATGAATTGGGCCATATCTTGCTTTTACGAATCCATTGCCTTGCCATCAAGTCCCTGCTGCCTCTTGTTTTTTTCCTGCTTTATAAGATGATCTCACTAAATCAAGAGCATTAAATTGATTGACTTTGTCTCTCTTTAAACATTTTTTTTTTCCAAACGTTAAGAGTCCATGAATCGGAAAGTGCTGAAATATTTGTTATTCCCCACCAGTGACGAGATATCCAACACTTGTTCATCATCTCCAAAACACACTTTTAATGAAGATGTGGCTCATGTGCCTGTGTGGGCGTCTTCCTATGCGGTGCACTCGCCACACTGCTACATCCTTCCAGGAGAAGCGATTGAGGCCATCGAAGGATATGCTGTTACCACCGAGGAGTGATTATAGAGCCCATTAAGAAAACCGATCCAAAAACCTGAGCAGCGCTATAGGTGGGAAACGTCCTCGTTTCCTTCATGATCACACTGTCCGTGCGTGCAGAAATTAAGAATGACTTTGGTTACGTTAATGTCAAACAAACACGCGTCCCGCGGTTATGCGTGAGCAAGATAAGAAATGTGATAGAGAGGAGGCACGGGATGTTGCACTACTGCTGCACCGTTTAACTGCGTTGCGGAGCGCGCTACCATTCCAGCAGTGTGCACGCTTCCCATCAGCCTACACAGCAACCGGTGCATACATTAAATGTCAAACATGTTCACGACAATGTTACGCCGACCAACACGCACTCTCAATGCGCTCCCCAAGCCATTATTAAGACGCGCAAAAAGCCATCAGAGACGATGATTTTCTTCTTTAATAAACGTACCTTTAAGATATGATGTGATGATGCTCAAGCAGGCGTCATGCACATTGGCGAGGATGAGGTGGGAACATGAAGAGCCGTGTATATGAGAGAGAGAGAGGAGAAAAAGCCTTATCAGGCCTATGCGTCGTGACATGATGAGAAATCACTCACTCAATCGACGGAGGTGAGAGCGAATCCCCAGTCAGTAAAACGCCAACGACGGGGCATAAGTTGCATGAAACACTTGTTCCCAAGCTCCGCGTTCACTGTCTGGGCATCATCAGCTGGTTAGAGCAGCAAGTATATCTCACACACACACACGCACACACACACACACACAAAAATGTCAATCTATGAGCGACACCAACGAGAGCCAATAGAAAGCTCGCAGCATCGCCCTCAGCGTCCAACATCATGAGCTGGGATGATGACATAGCCTACAACTTCGGGTTGGAATCTTAAGAATTAGTGCGTGAATGCACCACGTTTGGTTTCCTATTGATGCCAGTGTAAAAATCATGCGGCAGCTTGTTCTCACTCTCCTCCACCTACACTACCCCCACCCCTGCATGAAGGCAGTAAAAGCACAGTGCATGTGGCCCTTTCTGATGAGACCTGTGCAAGACGCCCCCAGTTTTAAAGGCCATGCATCCACTATAGTGTGGGAAGTAACAAATTACGAATAGATAGATAGATAGATAGATAGATAGATAGATAGATACTTTATTCATCCCCGTAGGGAAATTCACATTACCAGCAGTATCCTCAAGTCGAGATATAAAATATGAGAAATAAAGTACACAAGATACACATAAGTCCAGTACAGAAGTATACTTAAGGTGCTTGTTAACAGTGTAAACAGAATAGTGTGAATCGTTGGAGTCTAGTGCAAGTATAATTAAGGTGCTTGTATAAAGTGAATAGTGCAGTGCAGAGTATGAGGTTTAGAGTTTAATGTGAGCTTTTACTGCCCCGGGTGGAGTTGAAGAGCCTCATGGCATGGGGGAGGAATGATCTCCTCAGCCTGTCCGTGGAGCAGGACAGTGACAGCAATCTGTCACTGAAGCAGCTCCTCTGTCTGTGGATGATGCTGTGTAGTGGATGGTCTTTCCAGAGTTGGAAGACAATTTACATAGGTTACATCCATCAAATTGAAATAATTGACAGAAACAATACGAAAAAATACAGTTTCGGGTAGGAGAAAAGAATGCTTCAAAATAGTTTTGAAAACATCAGGTAAGTCTGGAGTACTCCCTTGAGTGCCATTTTCTGTGCCACATGCCAACCACCAAAAGAAATCTCAAATGAAACATTTAAAATGAAATTTAGATATGTTTTTTACTTTGATGCCTCTTGTAGCTTTGAGAACATTTTGTTTTAATAAACTTAATATTTCATATTTGTTTTAATTGACGCAGGATTTCACATATAATTATTAAAAGGACAGTGTGTAAGATTTAGACCGTTTTTCAGTACGGACAGCAGGAGGTGCTGCAGGTGCTGCATTTACCATTGTCCGTAGCTAATCCAACACAGTGTTAATCATGACCCTGTTCCATCTTTTGGGGAAAGAGTTATAGACATCAACTTCAAAATATCAGTTATAATTATGTTTTACTGGACATGACATTCTTTTTCCCTATTCTCATTTTACTCAAAGAAACGAACGTCGTGGTTTAGAGTCATATGTTTCACGCTTTTGCATTCAGAATGTGTGTCTTCACTTTAAATTGTGAATCTTTGCAAAGACTTGGACCTTATTTTTTTTTAATACAGAAGAATAAGTAAAATAATTAAGTAAATAACCACATAAATAAGAAAATAAATAATCATTTTAACTCAGTTGGCCCGAAAATTCCACAATATTTAACCTTTTTTTCATTAAAAAATGTCAGAATTGAACATTTAAACTCGAAATGTTGTGGACTCAACGTAGGCAGGATTTGTCACTCACGGAAACCCTTTTTCTTTTGATATCTAAGAGAATAGTTTGGGGGGCCTGAGGGGGTGTGAGCCCCAATCTCGTGGGAGCGTGAGTGTGTGCGTGTGCGCGGGTTATAAATGTTTAAATAAATAAAATTAAAAAAAGGAAACATTAATTACTTTTGGATGTTCCGTTTCCGGTCCGCTGTACTGTGGAAAGGCCGACCAAGCCATCCCGCTGAAGACATGACGTAATCTATCCAAAAATGCAGGTAACATCCCTCCTTACCCGCGAGAGAATCAAAAACCCGGAAACTACATTCATAACTTTTCGTTTTCACACCACATATAGAATCATTAAAAATCAAAACGTAACCAAATTTACATTTTGAGCGGGTGCAATGTTTTCTTTCCTTTATCCTCTCCTTTGTATGTGTGTATGCGCACGCGCGTGCGCGTGTGGTGGCGGCGACGGACATGCGCGGAGCTGCAGCGAACATGGCGGCCGCCTGCATCTGACAGAAAAGAGGGCTCCACCATCAAAATAAGCGCCTTCAACGCTCGGTACGTCTTATTTCTCCTGGTTTTGACCCGTGCCGACTACCGAGAAAGTATCTCGCGCCTCTTTTGCCGTCGTTTGAGCAGGAATTAGGGCGACTGCCACCCCGGGGGATATGTGCTGCCAATGTGTTTTTCTTTCACTACTGCATGTTGCTGGGATGAAAGACACTTATTATTGTTGCAGTTGTGAGCTTTCCGTGAAAGTGCGGTGCTGGTGTTCGTTGCGTTCCCTGGCGCTTTTCAGCAAAAGGAGCCCAACTGAGTTGGTTTGTAATCCAGCGTGTTTTTAATTCTGCAACATTAGCTGCCGTTAGCCTTGAGAATAATGAGCGGAGTCCCGCCCACCAAATTGGGAAGAATGGAAATGCGTCATATACTTTTTACACTGCTCTATCTATCTAGCTATCTCTGTCTAATAGTCATTAAGATTATAAATTATCCCTGATTATTATTGAAATTATAAATTACCTAGTGGTTTAAAACCATCACAAAGTCATTTTTTAAAGATGAACTTTGCTTCAGAATTAACTTGTTTACATGTTCCACTTAGCTCAAGTAACACCGCCGTGACCAAATACGTACATATTTGTAAACGAAATACCTTTAAAGATAAAATGCAAATTTATTGTACGTAAAAATGAAAAAACAATGCTTGCGGAGTTATGGCATAGCAAAATCATGAGCTGAAGTCTGCTCAGTTTACTTTAACGAATAAAAAAACTGGTATTAAAAAAAAAAACCTCCCCTTGTAATGCAAGGACAAATATTTAAACACTATTCAAAATGTTGGCAATAACAAACAATACAAATAACTTACAAATAACTATGTACTGTATTTCCAAATTTGTTGACCAAGCTCAAAATCAATGTCATTACATTCTTATAGCCTTAATGAGTTGCAAATCTAAAACAGTCCTCCCATGACAATTTATAACATAAATGACTCCCATGAATCCATGTTCAAATTTCAAACATCAAACTGGAATTTTTTTAATTGCATAGGCTGTGTGGTCTGTGTTATCATTGAATGAACCTGACAACATATTTTTTCTTGACTGCTCTTTCATTCCCCTATAAGTCATTTATTACCTGCCCTCTAGTTCTGTTTTTTTTTTTTAATTGCTTCAAACAAAAGCTGTTTCGTCAGTGCCAGTTTTACATGCTGTGTGGAGTGTAGAGTGTGTCTGTTACGCAGTTAATATACACAAAAACAAAAACCAGCAATACCATGTAATTAAGGCTCGAAAAAGGATCAAGGACAGGTATGACTATTTTTTTAATCAACATAACTAAATCAAATATTTGGATTCTCAGTGCTTACTGGTAACAGTTTTTTTCCACTGGTGATAATTGACCATAAACAAATTACTTTTTTTTTTTTTAATGAATTGCATTGAAGAATGTCTACAAGAACTTGGAAATTAAAGTGATACTAAAGTTAGCCCTTTTGAGCTCTAAAAAGTTTAATATTTTGGCTATAGTTATTTTGATAACTAAATAATTTTTCACTTACAATGCATACCTTTTAAAACCTTGTATTTCCCTGTTTGCTGTCAACTGAAAATGAGATTGCATATACTCAAGGCTCAGGTAACATCCAAACACGACTCATCTGTTTTTTTTGGGTTCGGTCATGTGATATTTACAAGCTGAGCCTTGATTACCCGTTATTACCTGAACCCTCAGGAAACTTTTAGTTGACAGCAAGTGAAAAAAATGTGTTTTTAAAAGTATTATTTTGACATAAAAATAATTTAGCCATGACATTTGACAAAATATTAACTTTTTACGCCTGAGTGACTAAGTTTACTATCCCTTTCGGGGAAAATTGCACGCATCAGTTAGGTATTCTCATAGTTTGGCAGGTGTCTCATCTGATTATTATTGGAGATGCAAAAAAGAGCCAACGCAATTTTTTCTCAGGTTTGATGAAATCACATTACATATGCCAAACTACTCCATCTGTAGCTACCGTTCTCAATGTTTCTTGGTTTTGGGTTGAAACGTGTAATTTATTTGCAAGGAACCATTTTTTTCTCACAAAAGCTGTCATCATTTCAACACTGAAAGAGGCTCTCTGAAACACGTTCCCATGCTAACAATGCCTTTGCCAACTCCTGTCAATCAAAAATTACAACTGTTCATGAAACCACCAATTTTTACCCCTCATCGACTGCATGTAGCGCATCATAACGCTAATCTCTGACCAGCGGGTCGCTTGAGTGGAAATGGAGGTTGTAAAAATGAAGTGCTTCCTGGTCTGCTGAGCTTTTAAGCATGACCCTCATGAGTGGAGCAGACTGAGGCGTGCAAACACTGAAAACGTCTGTTGCTGAGCCAATGGCAGAGCAGGAACTCTTTTCATGTGGGCCTGCAGATGTCCCACATCCACACGTCTTAATGGCTTTTTATGGCACCTTGGAATCTTTATTGCGCCTTCCCACTCCGTGGCTTTCTCTGCAAGGGCGCAAGAGCTTCACAGGGACGAGTGCTTGCACTGAAGTGCAGAGGTTAGAGTTCTGCGGTCAAAATTTTGGATTATTTTTGTAAAAATCCTTGCTTTTTGCCTTGAATGACTTTTTTGGGTTTCCTTTTTTTTTTTTTTTTTTGCTACTGACAGCAACGCTTGGAATGTAGTCAAACTTTACCTGGATTATTTGCCCTCCAAATATGTGGTAACAACTTCAACAACCCTTAAAAGCAGTTGCTGGTAGTGGTTAAAGCCTAAAAACACAATTGTCTTTTTGGATATTCTCTGAATTCAAGAAAACCAATGAATTCAACACAGTAAACAATTACATTAGTCTTAATTTAATATTTGCAAATTACCAGTAATTTAGGATGAGGTATTGAAAATGTACTCATAAAGGAAAACTCTTTTTAAAAGCACATTGGTGTTTTTTTAATGGTTGATATTGTTACAAACTAGCAGTTACTTGTTTTTTTTTTTCTTATTGTGGGTTTGCTGCCCTTAGCTCAACACAAAAGGCTATAGAAATGTGGATCGCAATCCCCAAATAAATCCAATACTGAATTGTACAAAACCCATGGTGATCACAATTCCAAAAAAGGGCCGATAACCAAATACATCATACAAAACTCAAAGCAATGTATTGATTCATCAGTAGTTGCACATTTATTTTTTAGGTTTGAATGCTCAACTAACAATGTATTTTTTTCAGGGCTGTAAATTTTCCTAAACAATTAAAAATTGATGGACTTTAGAACTACAGTAACCACTCCAAGTTATTTTTTCATTATTCTTTCTTTTTATCTGCAGCGTGTATGAATAACCAGGATATGTGGTTTGGTGTTTCAGATACGAGCCTGTTTCAAATCCTCTGTTGGTGCGGGACAACATCTTGGCCATCATGGGTCGAACACCACACAAAGGTTGGGCTTCTCTAACATTTCACACCACCAATATTTATAACAGCTGAATTTTTGAGTAATGGCTCTCATTCAAGTTTTCATGTACTGCTAATGAAGTGTCTGGTGAGTGTACCGTTTCTGATACAAATGGTCATGATTTGATTCCAGACCAGAAAGAGGAGAAGAAGGAGAGGCCGAGCATCGGCGCAGGCTCTGCACTTGACAAATCTAATGGTGAGTGCGCCACTTCATTTTGTGACCTCATTCATGGTTAGAAATGGCCATTTTGCCAACTGTTGTTGTTGTTTTTTTTTTAATTGATCTTCAGACAAGCTGGCACACATAATAAACACAAAAATCTGATGTTTCATTGCACCAAAGAGCAGCAGTATTTATATTTCAGAATTTTAGTGCATAAATGTTTATTTGGTGTTTTCCTTTTCACCATTGTGCATTGTGTAATTACTTAGAGACCTGTTTCTTTCTTTTGCTAGAACCATTCAGTTGGGAAGACTACCTGAGAGAGACCTCATCCATTGCGGCCTCACCAAATTGCTTCAAACAGGTATCTGACCATGATTAAGTACGAAGCTTAATGAACTCACGTTTATTACAGGCTATATGTTCCAGACTTACCTGTGATTGTTGAAAATCTGTCTAATAAAGACCACATGGAAAAAATCAAAAGTACAGGCAAATTAGCGTAAATGTTAGGGTCAGTATGAATATAAAAACTGTTGCTAATTTAGCTAACATGGAGCAGTAACATTTACAGAGGATACATTAAGTAATCATTGTATACTGTACTTGAACTGACCAATGTTCAACCCAAAAATGTAATGAAAAAAGGTCAATAGGTTACTGTTAACATATTGTTAATGCTGTAATTGGGCTAACAACATCTAATTTAACTTTTGCTTTTTAAAATTATTATTTGAAAGGGACATTGGCATAACTGTCACTATACCTGCTTAAATGTGCCAAAGTTAGCACACAGCTAATTTACATTTGTGGTGCTTGACGTAAAAAAAACAAAAACAAAAAAAAACATAAAATAACTTAAGACAGAGACAAAACATGACGAGTAATAAAAATCCTTCAAAATGTCATACTTGCACATTTGTTATGATTCAATTTGGTGCCCATTCTCCACCAACAAGCTTTACCTTGGTCATATTATTCCCCAGTGACATTCTAAGTAGCTGGAACTTCTTGGGAGAAAGGCTGCGCAATGAGTGCCGATTGGTTCGTTGAACTTGTGTGTGTTATTTGTGCCGCCTTTACATAACGGTAGCAGCTAACATCTTGTGGGTGATATACAGTCTAAAAAAATCAAAACAAATGTTCAAGCAGGTAATTTAAAAAAATCTTTGGTCAGTTTTGTTCACGTCATTGAACAGTACAATTGTTGTTTATTATTTATTTATTTTTTTAATTCAAGCTAGTTCACTTTCATATGTCTGTTACTCTGATACCCATAGTGCTCACCCAAACTACATGTTATCAAATGGCAAATATCATTATTATTTTTAAACACAACAGATAAGCATGAAAATCAATTTTGGAAGAAAGAACAGGAAATGGTGGTGAAAAGATGCTTAGAAGTGATAAATACATATATGGTGTGAGAAGTCAAGCACAAACTCGTTGCAAACTGCCATATTTACTTTCCTGACTACATCATATGACTGTTTACTGCACTGCACTGCGTATCACATGACATTTTTGTGTGCATGCGAGTTATATCACGGATGCGTTCTAGTGGCATTAGAAAACACGTTTGTGTTTTTGTCATGCAAAAAACGATATAAAAATAATGGATTCAACAAAAAGCCTAGAAGCATTAAAGCATGTAGCGACATTGGTCATTGGTCACGCCCATAACACTAACCTCACTATACATGGCAGTGAAAGAAGCTCCCTCTTTGTTCTGTGTCTGCAGTCCAGGTTACCCCCTTCCAACGACTTTAAGGCCGGCATGAAGCTGGAGGCTCGTGACCCTCGAAACTCCAATTCTGTGTGCATCGCCACGGTGATGGGCATGATGGGTACCCGACTACGCCTGCGTCTAGATGGGAGCGACAACACCAACGACTTCTGGAGACTAGTGGACTCGTCCGACATCCAACCAATAGGCACCTGTGAAAGGAACGGGGACATGCTGCAGCCCCCACTAGGTGAGGCTGCAATTGGATGTGCCTACTCTTTCATGCAAACACACTCATTTGTGAGCGAAATTGTGAGCAGCATATTCTGTCATATGGTGTAAGAACTAATCCAAGTGGTTACTAATAAATGGACTGCATCTAGATAACGCCATCCCACTTGAATCCAGCAATCACAATCCTTGGTTTATGATGCCACCTCTCACATTCACATCCCCACACACATTGTAGAGTATTAAAAGCAATGATTCCATTTAGCTCCATCTCATTTCGAGGCCTACTTAATTGGGTGCGTTCATGGAGCAAATGCATTGTTAATGGTATTACTAACACCAGTGGTTTCCTGCCAAGTCAAATCCTCAGCTACACTTTATTTACTACATACACTACCCTACGCTATGGTTCTTCCTTTCCCCAAGAGATTTGAGGTAATTTTGTTCTTTCGACTGGGGTGTTTGGTGAAGGCTCCTTTCTTTGCAGCGGCGAACATTGGGGCCAAGTGTGGCCATGGCCAACCCTTGTGACACCTCAGAATTTTTTTTTTAATGTTATAAGGGGAAAGTGGATTGATCAAATGTTTTCTGCAAAGGATCATGGGAGTGAAGATCTGGACAACTATTATGCCCATTATTAATTTCTCAAAGAGACATCCTCACAAACGGTGGCTCGAAAATGGGTTGTAGTGTGTAACAGCGAAGCCACGAGTAGAAGATGATACATAGTTGTTGATGCCTGAACGGTGAACCCACGTGAATTTGAACAAAACAACCCAGAATGAACAAAACAACACAGAAAGTTGGATCGTTCTATTTTTTGACCTTTTAGTGAGTTATATTTAACCCGACTATTTTTAAAGTGGGTGCTTTTCTGTTGTTTTCATGTGTATTTTTAGACTGTTAATACAATGCCACAGATGACTTATATTACCTGCATTTTTAAAATTCCATAATAAAATATATTATTTATGCCATGCAGCACTTACTATACATAGCATGATAAATAATGATGCACGCACAATGCATGCAGGGCCACCCTTGACCACCCGTCACCTCGGTGTCATGTCACTGTGGCATCCACACAAACATTTCTGGCTACGCCCCTTTTTTTGTGCGAGCATGACTGTCCCAGTGCACAAAGCAAGGCTCATGCATATTGATTGCATTTGTTACTAAACAACATGAGAGCCCTGTATATGCACACAACACCTTTTGGGTGAACTGAAATAAAAGTGCAAATGTCTGCAAATGAGGAGTGTGAGAGTAGGGTAGACAGACATAATTAGACAGACATCTACAAGTCACTATAACTACGTGCTATAGGTGAAAAAGCTTGTGTCCAAATAGTTTATAACTGCATTACCGGTTGCTCATAGCATATATGATGCACCAATGTTTTTTCATATTTGCCTTCATTCAATTCTGTTTCAAATGGTAAATGGTACCTAACTTATGTATAGAGTATGTATAAAATTACAGTAAAGACACAAGTTAGCATCATAGCTCACAGCCAAGCCTATTTTTCATCTTGCATCAAATCAAAATGTTTATCCATTCATACATTTTACTTCAATGCTTGTTGTTGTCATGAGACTCATATGAGATGAAAATGTAATTAAATACTGTATTGGTTTGATTTTGTGTTCAGGTTTTAGAATGAATGCCTCGTCGTGGCCTATGTTTCTCCTCCGAACGCTGAGTGGAGCAGAGATGGCACCAGCCTCTGCTTTTAAGAAGGTTGGTTCTTGTAGAGCAATCACATAACTCTCCATTTATTTATATACGTGTAGTGGACCCAATTAAAAAAACATTTTCAGGAACCTGCTAGCCCCATCAAAAACTACTTCAAGCCTGGTATGAAGCTGGAAGCCGTAGACAGGAAGAACCCTTACCTAATTTGTCCAGCCACCGTGGGTGAGGTCAAAGGTCAGGAGATCTTTGTCATGTTTGATGGCTGGCGAGGTGCCTTTGACTACTGGTGCCCATTCGACTCCAGAGACATCTTCCCTGTCGGCTGGTGTGTGCTGACGAAACACAGTTTACAGCCGCCTGGAAACTTCTGTGAGTCTGACTTGCATTTTAATGTGGCATGCCTTTTGTATTGACATTTGGATTTCTTCATCATTAATGCAGCAGTGACAACTGTACTAGATGCAAATTGACAACAAACTCTTGTTTTTAACTGAAGACTGTAAGATTCAGAGCAAACTAACCAAGTGGTTCTATAGCGAACCACTGTTTATTGCAGAGTTTATCTTTCACAACACACAATGTAGTCTATTGAGGGACCATATAATGAAAGAAAATTACCCCACCCATAGTGCAAGTTAATTTTAAAAGTGTCACATGAAACAAGAGAATTAACTATTGTGTATTTGCTAGCATTGTTGGTGGGCTAACAGAAATCAACACAGCTGTTATAGTAATTATAAACATTTAAACTGCTGATGTCTTCTGGATAGAGCTTTTGAAAATACATTTTAGAAATACAGTATTTCATTTTTCAGCATAAAACATAACATTCCACATAGTACATTACATTTTTGTTTGGAAATGCTGAGCTTTATTCATGTTTCCATTGGTACTCTTATGTTAAGCAAACGAGATATAATTCCTGCATTGCATCTATTTTTTATTTGTTTTTATTATGGCCCAGAGTACCTAACTGGAAGTGTGAGTGGACCCTAAATAGGCTTGGTGACTCATGCTATTGTCTTGCATGGAAATGTGACATTACGTCATTTTACCACCAGGGTGCAGTGTAAGCACAATCTTCCATCCGACAGTGAAGAGACTGATATTGAACCATCCACGTGTAGATGCAAGTCAAAAAAAGGAAGCTTGAAAGCCGTGATGAATAGGATGATGGGCTTCTTATAGCTCTGAAATTCTTTCCTCTCTTAAAAGTGAAAAAAAAAATATACCGGATACAAGCCGAGCTTGTCTAAGAAAAACAATCATGAGTTATAACTCATTTCAACATACTATACGGTGCAGCTAACTAACGCTCTGCCGGCCCAGTCCTAGGGAGTACTCATGATATCAGTATGTCCTTGTGCAGTAATCTGGCTGTTCAGACATTACTCATCCACAAGAAGTTATCTTAGCACTCTAGAAATGATAAACACAAATTCAATGCACATTACAAAAAGCATGAGCCTCCCCAGTGTCCTAGCATGTGAAAACCTGCACTCGTACATAAAAACCAGCCCCTGTGCACAAAGCAAAGTCTACAAAATTGATGAATAGAGTCCACCGAGAGATAATTGTATTCATTCACAAGGGAAATTCATTGTTCCAGTAATCTCCACAATGAAAACAACACAAGGCGAAGTAGGCATGCTGAATTACTACACTAGCAATAGTAAAGATATGAAACCTATAATGTACCACACACTATTTTAATTTCTCTAGCATTCATTGACTTCATTTGTGAAATGGCCTGCTAAATATTGAAGAAATGGAAAAATGTATTAATTTCTTTGAAGATAATTTGCTTCCTAAAAATGTCTGTGCAATGGAGAAAGGAACAATTTAGTCCATGTAAGTCAGGCATGTCCAAACCCGGTTCTCGAGGGTCACCTATACTGCATTTTTTTTTTTTTTTATGTTTCCGTCGTCCAATGCAGCTGATTCAAATAGTCAGGAGTGCATCATTTGAATCATGAACATGTCTGATGTAATATCTAAAATAGCTTTAAATCTTGAATTATTTTGTGATGAATTGATTTTTAAAAACATCTTGGTGGTGTTCAGAGAAAATACTTAAATAGTTGTTACTCTTACTTATTTTGTTGTCTGTGTGTCTGTGATGTCTTGACGATGCCAAAGGTGTCATCTTTAGTCTTTAGTGATGGATGTTGTTCCCGCCCAGGTCGATGTGACGCTAGGGAGGGCTATCGCGAGCGAGCAAAAAGAGATTTTGAGCGGGCAACATTTTTTTTCTGTGCTCAGAATCCATCGTTGCTCGCTCAAACTCTTATCATTGCACGCCCAATACTTTTTTTTCTCTATGCTCAATATCTATTTTTGCTCGCTCAAAATCTTTCATTGCTCGCTCATGATTTTGGCACAAATATAATTCCATACTATATGGGATGAGCCATTCACACCACAGCATATGATTCTGTAATGAGAAAAATAAGAAACTTATGGCGAATACATGTGTTTGTTTGGAAGTTTTTTTAAAGGAGTCATCTTTTCTGTTCAATTCTGCTGGTTTTAAACACGGTATTCTAATTACCAGCTCAGTTTGCAGACATCACTTGACCAAATTCTGAAAATCCGTAAACCGTGATTGGTCAATACTTCAGCCCTGAGCAACTGTGATGTCAATTTCAGACAAAAGCAAGTGGCACTATGACCGACCCTAAAATGGGTAAAAATGGGTGTAATTTTCAGATGACATTTGTGTGCCTCAGGCAAGGTACTAATCAGAATACTGCGTTTATTCGAGCTGAGGTACAAAGAACATATTTTTTGGGGTGCGTTTACTTTCCCTTTTAATGGAGTAGACTGGATTTATGCTGTCTTCATTCAGGCTTTATCATGCATATGTTGGTGACTGCACTAGATGTAGTCCATGGCCAACAGATTACATTAATCCTTGCGCTTGCACATAACCTGCTTGATGTGGCATCTCACTACTGCAAATGTACATGAGCACTCAGAAATCAGCAGGCTGCTGCATGTGGGGGATTTAGCACAGATTTTCTTTGTGTGCATGTTTGTGTATGTGTGTCTACTAGGTGTGCAGTAAAACGGTGATAATGTGCGTAGTTAGACAGGTGCCACGTTTGTATGCGCATATGTGAACACATTGGATGGCTTGGATTAATAGTTACTGAGGTGTTAATCAGCTTTACGTCCATTTAAAATCGCTTCATTATTCTCTTCCATTCTATTTGTTCTGTGCTGCACATTTTTGGCAGAAGCCACTCATGGTTTATCTATTCATTTAAAAAAAAAAAGCAGTCTTTCAATAATCATGGGCTTGAGCCATTTCTATTTTTGGGATTTTCAGATTGGATCAGAATACAGAGTTGAATTCAAAAATAGTCATGCAGACTTTTTTTTTCATATTTCGTTGAAAAAACACAACATATTTCCCTTTATATTCAGGTAGGTTGCAATCCTATTTTCAATCTTTGAACACTGACAAGAATGCAATGGAAGTGTCTTGTATATTTGAATAAAAGAAATGCATGTTAGGTCTTAGGTTTGGAACATGAGAACATTTTGTGTGTTTTCATACAGCGCATGGAATCATGTATAACAGCTTTGTCAGGCTTCTGCTTTGCAACATTCATGTATCCAACCATCTTCCAAATTATAATGCAAATGATGTTTTTGCTCGTAAATATTTGCATATTCACTAATTAACGCAGAATAATTTGTCAATTTTTTACTTTGTAATTTTAATGTTTTTAAATCAACCTTTTCTTTCAAAAAGGGTTCAAATAAAAAATCTGTTTTTGTTCAAATCAGCAGACATTTGATAGTTGAAAATAATTAAAAATGATTATTTGCTGAATTTACATTTTACAGCACAACTTGCTTACCTGACATAGATTTTCTTCCAATCAGAAGCTTTAATATGTATTATCAGCATTCCCAGTTGAGGATTACAGTCAAATTTAAAATAAATCAAAGAATTACACATTCTGTATTTTTCTGTACACATCATCATTGTAACTGTTGTAATACTGTTACACAATTCCCATTTCCATAGATTGGCTCTCAAATCGCATCAATGTGCAGCATCCTGCAAATGTAATTGATCAATGAAAATTAAACAAAACTATATATTATGGCTTTGAATATTAGCCTTGTTCAGCATTTTATCACCCTTTTAAAGGAAACTCATTTGAATGTGTAACTTTTATTTGTAGAATGTTATGATATTTGTATACAAAAGCCAGTTTGTTCTTTATTTTGATTCGTTGACATATCAACCACTAGAATAGAAGACAGAAGCCTAATTATTTGATTAGGTATTGCAATAGATGGACCATTAGTGAAACAAGTCAAATATCAAAGTGATTTCACCCCATCATCGCCTTGATATACGTAGGTCATCTTTTCTAGATTGATAAGCACACATGAGTTAGATATTTGCAGCTATTAACATTTAATGCATTGACAGACCTTTTTTTTCTGTCTTGAATTTGAAATGTCTGACTGCGTTTGACTGCAGCACGTGAACGGCATACATAGGACTTGCGCTAATGCTGGAGACTTGTGCCATCTCATACAGCGACTGCGTAATTAATTAACGGTTTATCAGCATCCTTAATCAGCAATTGAATAGGATTTTTTTTTAATAGCAGTGTGTTGCTGTTGGTAGCTCTGTGATGCGATAGCAATTAAAATGGAGTCATCAAGCTAGCCGCTCTGCTAATCACGCCATACTAACTTCAAACTTAAAGCCTTCTTTGGCTATTTCATGTTTTATTTTGTGTGTTTATTTTGAAGTTGGCCTTCATAATATGCCGTTGCTGTGTGACGTAACGCAGATATTTTTCCTTTTTTGGCTCGCCTTGAGTCAACTTTCGTTGCCCAAATATTTGGTGCTTCCCTAATTTCAATCGTGAACGTAGAAGATCATTCTTTTATGTTAAAATGTCAGGATTGTTGTTGGGCATTGAAGAGGATTCTTTCATGTTACAATGTCTAATTTGTGGAAGTGGAATTTTGTGGTTACTACCCATGGCATCGCATAATCATGCAATATCAAAGAATTCCGTCAACCTTATAGAGGATTCATCCCAAAAAGTCAGATTGGCCTCTTAAGGATGACTAAAAGAGTCAAGGGACTGTTGGACACCCAAGTGCTGTTTGTCCATTGGAGCCAGATGAAGATATCAGGGACTTTTTGGTCAGGTTTCCTGCGGCTGCTGAGCCCCCCATTGTTCTGCACACAGCCTGATATCTGACCATGCCACTATTTCCTGACGTTTGTCCAGGCAATCTTTCATCTGAAAATGTCTGAAAAGGCTCGGGTTACAGCGAGGTGGGACCCCCATCCGAGTCGTCACAGTATGAGTTTGTGTTGAGTGAAAGCATGCTTCTGTTCACAGCGGCTCCTACTATGAGTTTCACTCAAGATGCTTCTCATCCAGTTGAACCTTTTGCCCACCCTTCCCCCCCGTTTTCTCCCAGGAGCCCTGGCGTTAACCCCTTTTCCCCTGACACTGCCCCCATCTCCCCTAGACCCACTGAGAGGCAGGTGACTGATGCAGACTGTTGATATGCCGTACAGATAACACAAATAAAGGATTCAACACCCCTAATGCCATTCACCACACCCACCCACTCCTTTTGCTCCTCACCCCTCCCTAGCCTTTATGCACCCCCCACCCCCCACTTCTCATTCATTGGGAGGGACGCTTCAACAAGCGCTAGTCGAGTGGGCTTTGTTGTAGACTCAAAACAGACGCGAGTAAGTGCGAAGGCAGCGGGATGACCGTACCTGAAGCCATGAAGTGCAGAGGGTGATTGGGCAGTGGAGAAAGTTTGGACTGGAACCGGGTGACAAAAAAACCAAAACAAATCTCTAAACGGAGCGTTGTTTCAAAGAAAGGAACAGGAAGCTGTCAGTCATTACCGCTAATACCACGGCTGTTACTATCACTATTCTGGAAGCTGCAGCTGCAGCTCTGACTTTTTGAAGGCATTTCCTGGTGAGCATGTTGCTTTGCAGAAACTTTCTGATGCTTATGTCTGTTTTTTTTTCTTTATATATTTTTGTTGTGTTGACTAACTGCTTCTTTCTAGCAAGACATTTGTTTCTTCAGCATTTTCATGACTGGCACTCACTGATACGGTATATTCGTGATTGCAGCCAAACACCTTTGAATACAGCAAAATCAGTTAATAATCCACGTCAGATTCAGGAAATGCTACTTTCTCGTCTAAATTTCAGTGTTTAGTGGCTTTGGGTATTTGAAGATGATTATCTGAATGCAAATAAATATAACTTGTAAGCATCCCGACTTGTAAATTATTTTCCTCCACTCGGCTGCAAATGTCTGTAGTTTGAGCTGTTTTTATTAGTTGGGTATTTGGAGCCCCATTTGTTTTTGATCGCGTGGGTAGAACATCAGGAAGTAGTTAAGGCAAGATTGAGCCTCGCTCTACTCACATTGTTAGGCACTTTCATTTACCAATGGTGAGTGTTTTATAGACATGCGTATCAATCAGGACAGATGCAGCTACATTTTTTTTTTTTTTGAGGGGGGGTTCTCAGTACCTTTAAAGTATTCACTGTGTGCGTGTGTATTTGCATGTGGTTGACTCATCTGATGATGTGAGGAAGCTCAGTTTGTGAAAGGGGACAGTGTAATTAGATGAGGAGGAACTCTTTTTGGGCCCCTCCCCCACTCTCCAGACAGCCGACACACTCAGCGACCTCATTCTGATGAATGTGCGAGCAAACACACACACTTGCACACAATCTCACATGCTTCCTCAGGCTGTGTTACACGGGTCAGGAGGTCGAGTTGGAATGATATAGTCATGATCAGGGCCATATGTTCATTATGTTGAATGGGATGTGTGATGCTTGCACCCATTGTTCTTCTTAGTAGATCTGTACAACTTTGAAAAAGAATAGAATTAGAACAGTGTACTGATATTATTTGTTTTTCTCAATCTTATGGTTATTTTAATGGCCCTTTTCCCATGTACTAGTGTATTTTTTAAACACAAGCAATATTAACCTGTATAATGTTGGACTGGCAATATCATGTTTATTCTTCATAAATGTTTTAATTTTATAGATTAGGCCAGTGCAAATATGAAGGCTGATGAAGGATGAATTAAGTTGGACTTGTTACCCTACGAAAAACTAAATCTTTGGCGCGTTTACTATGACAGCTTCGCAATTCTGCCTAAAAATGTGGCTTATTCAATGCAAATGCACCTAATTCAATGTACCTTATTCTTAACCTCTTCTTTATTTGTGATAATGTTGAAAATAAAAAAAATATATATATAATGCCTACAGACCCTCAAAATATGCCCATTTTTCTTATATTAATCTATAATAGAATGCATTGCAATTTGATTAGGTTAATTGTTCAGCCGCTAAACTGAGCTCCAAACAGTCAAGCCTAAATTCACATGACACATCATTCAACAGGTCCGAGGTGAAGATAATTGTACTACATACGTACATAATATCTTTCAGGAAACATGAGGTCAGCAAATCCTTAAGTGGACAACATTATTAATAACTGCCTCTCACCTGAACTTTTTTTTTTAAATATTGCCAAATTTGTATCCAATTGATAGCACAGTAAGTAAAATAATCTATTTTAAATATATATGATTGCTGCAAAATTCAAAGATGCCCGCTTGCATAGAAATATCAGATACCTTAATGGCATAAAGATCATTTCATGCCGTGAGTAAGCATGAAGGCTTTTTTTCCTCTGCTTGCACATGTGACTGCTCCCGGTGAGCAATTGAGCTGTAACCCCACACCCGGAACAAAACACTGCATGATTCCACTCCCACTTCTACTCCTTTCTCAATTAAGCAGCTTTTAGTCCCTTCATAACACCTCTCCGTGAGGTTTAAATAAAAGCCGTGACCCTTTGAGAACATTCACATTCACTGATGGGCCCTTGGGCACCCTCCTAACAATGAGTTTGAATTAAAAACATACGGAGTTATTGAGCTCGTTTTCTATATTCCTGTCTTTTAACTAATCTTCAAATGTGTTTATATGATGCTGCAGCAAATTATGTAAAATTTCTACATGGTGCCATTTTCTTCTATTATATGTTGTAGATCAGTATGTGCGTGTTTTTTTTTTGTCATTTGCCAAAAATGTGATGAAACCAACTTTTGTTCTAATGCCAGTTCAAATCCTAATCACGACATACTAATCAGAGTTGTTTCTGAAGATATCAACAAAATTCCAGTTGGATTCCAATAGTGAGAAGATTTTTTTTTCATCTCGTCTGTGCAACAGCACACCTTTAGTCACAGTAACAAAACATGTTACATGTTGAAAAAAAGCTTTTAAAAGTAGTGTGGGCTAAACTGTCGAGCTGTCATCTAGTCTAATCAAGGCAGCTGTGCTCCTTAAATGATTGTTTTCTTGGCGTTCTCTACTGATTGATCAAACATGCCCTTCAAGCATGTATTAAACACATTTGAGATGAACTGTATCAGAAATTGTGAGCCAGGTCCTCCCTGACGCAATTCAGAATCTCACAGTCAAAGACTTTCGTGGTTCTTACGACCAATACTGTATTTTTTATTTTGCGAGATATGTATTGTAAATACCTCAAGTCCAAGCATGCAATTCTCTAGTTTGTACTGCCAATTCTTTTTGACTCAAAGCATGTAATTTCCATAATCTAAATAAAAAGATCCATTTCAATTTTGTCAAGTGGGAGAACAGTATAATATTTAGTTAAATCTCTTCTTTTTCCAGTCACACTTCCAGGTGCTCTCCTCGCCCCCGTCTCGTCTTCCTCAGCCTCCCTCACGACACGTCGCTCGACTTCCAACTCCTCCTCGTCCACCATGCAGACTTCATACCGACTGCCCAACCCTTTGCCTCCCCTGCCTGTCCGCAAGGGTGTCCGAGGTCGCCGCCCAAAGTCGCAGACTATCGCTTTGCTGAAGGCCGCTGCTGAAGCTGCAGCAGCTGCAGCGGTCAATGGAGCGTCACAGAGCCCTGTCAGGACCACTCAACTGGCCCCAAGACCACACAGGAAGAGAGGACCCAAGCCTGGGAGCAAGGTGACATGATTCTACCATCTTTTGTTTTCATCATCATGGAAAGATACGTTTTTAATTTCTCACAGGGTATGCCGTCCTGACATACCCGTTACTTAAAAGCACAACAGCAATCGCAGAAAAATAGTTTCACCCCTCCCACATGCGTTACACACATACAGTAGATTAAAAAACACTTAAAACTATAAACACACATTTGTTTGAATATGACCTTATTTCTCCGTGTTCAGGTTATTTTTCCTGGGGAAAAAAAAAGCAAAACTCAAAACAGGCCATGTTTGAATAACATTAATTCAAATGCATAATAATGATATCACAAGTAAGACAAGCAGTAAATCATCTCCGAAGACCTCCATTTCAAACCAATTTGATCCGGTCCGAAGATGACTACCCTTGGAAGAGTAACATAACCGCAACAGCATGTTACTCGATACACAATGAAGAAATGCGTCTAAAAGTATTGATATGGTTTGGTAGTACCTGCTAAGTCACCTTTTCGCTATCACGAGATGCAATGGAAGGACATCGTGCTGGAGAAATGAAGACTCTTACATGGAGCTCAAGATGAACTTTGTTTCACAAGTGCACCCAACATCAAAACCCTTTATTTATATCAATTCTTCAAGACTGCTAACTTACTCAAAACTATTGTTGCGTGAAGCTCTGTTGGATAGACTTTTGGAGCTCATCAGCTCTTAACATTCTGTATTTGAAAGGCATAGTAAGACATGTCGCAATGTCACTGTTTTTGAAGAATATATTTTCTCAAAGACTATCTTGGTTAAACTTTTTTTTTTTACCGCTGCTATTAATACAATATAAATCGAATTAATCATTCTTTGAAGTGCAAATAACGTAATTCTTAAGAATATTGAGCATTGACAGCATTGACTTTGAAATGTAGAATAAAACAGATTAATAAAAAATGAAAATATAAAAACATGTTAAATAATTCAAAAATAGAAGTAAAATATGCTGTTTCCAGAAATTGTATTAAAGCAAATATTAAATTATTGAAACAATGACGTCGTGAGTAATATCGTCCCACCCCAACCGTCAAACATTTAGATATTCAGCTTCCTGGACACCCAAATTGGTGTTAGTTGAGAACCTTGTTACATGCTTCAAGCTGTTTGTTAGCTATAGCTTAAAAACGGAATATTTTAACACCAAAATGTTCAACTAAACCATGTAATCCAATTACTCACAGCACAGCACGTTGCACGTTATTCTGTGGGTTGGTTGAGGTGGGGATCCTCTCTGCCTCTTCTTCTTCGAACCATGCTGCTTTTAGATTCAGAAATGTTCCATGCAAAAAACTCGATAAAATGTGGGTTCAAGTGTCTACATTTGCATGTGAAGAGTTCATTACAAAGAACCTCTTTGTGATGATGCAAGCTGTGGTGCACCGTGTGCCGTTCATGGTTGTCATTTAAATACTGACACTTTGATTCAGTCTTACTTAACAAGTTCAGAGTTCATGGGTTTTTTTTTTTTTCTTTTCTTTTCTAATTCTTCAGAGGAAGCCTCGGGTGGGACAGTCCCTGGGCCCATCATCAATTCCAGTGTCTCCTCCAGAGACCAGATTGAGCACCAGCCATGTCTCAGTAGACAACCACCATAACAACAACTCAAATGTAGTCTGCACAGGTAAGGAAGCAATTTGCTGATTAGTATTCCAAATGGATCGAAAAACATGGATTTAGTTTTTTTCCTGGTTGTGTCCATCTAGTGTGCGTGTATGTGAACAAACATGGAGACTATGGCCCCCACCTCGACCGTAAATTGGTACAACAGCTACCAGACCACTTTGGGCCAGCTCCTGTCAACGCAGTATTACAGCAAGCCGTCCAAGCTTGTGTGGACTGCACGTACCAGCCCTCCGTGCTACTCTCCTTCCTCCAGAGCCAGTCCCACACAGGAGGAGAGGTCATCCGAGGTCTGTAGCCTTCAATGCGCACGCATGGAACCAAGTCTTTGTTTTTTCTTCTGTGACTTTTCATTCGGGAATGAGTTGCAGCAGCTGTGTTGCCTTTAGCTTGAGTAATAGATTGGATTGCTCACATTTGGAAGGATGTTTGTTCTTCTTGAGAGGCTTAACTCCATTGATCTTTGTAGTCTGGTGCCAGCACTGCTTTGTGAAAATTGTGTTGCTTGATTTGGAAAGTGTGGTTGGGTTTAACAAGAGTAGAACTGCTATTTAGATGCTGCTTTTAAATTGGCACTATACAAAATCAGTGTGAAAGATGTGAAGAATTTGCTTCGACATGAATATCTTAATTTTTTCAACAGCAATACACATAATACAGAGTGAAGTGAACGTGTGTTTATTGCAGGGGATAGGTTCTATTTTAGGGGATAGATTCTTATTTTATTGCAATTACACTTCACATGAGCAATACAAAGCTTATTCCCTGGGGTCATTCCCCCCCTGGCATCACCTCCACCGCCCCACTATTTGAGAAGCACTGATCTACAGTATAGTTGTGGCTGGTCGGATGTGCAGTTTCCAAATGCTTTACATTAACTCTTATTTTATTTGTCCACACTTTGGCCTTGGCAGGGGTTGTTAATAATCATTTTACATTCCCCACTCCACATACGCAATCAGCCGGCTCAAATTGGAAGTCATTCAGAAATGAATGGCTTTTGACATTGCACATGCATTTTGGGACGAAATTGCTCACATACAGAAAAGGGGGGGGGGGGGGGATAATACGACTGGCGTGAGCGCTGGGACTGTAATCAGATGTGACATGTGCAATCTAACCTGTTTTTGGATGCGGGGATTGAGTCTCCCTTGAGAGGCTGCAATCGGGAAGGGTACGAGCCAATGAGGAGGGGCCGGGGGACATTAATTTGTGTGTTTGTGCAAGCTTGGCTTGGGTGGGAGGGTGTCGTGCAGATTGAGGGTTGTGGGCTTGTGCTGATAAAAAGAGGGCGCTTAACCCCAGACCATCTGCTGTTTTCCTTTAACTGTGGATGCATTCAGCCTGCGTGTGAGCAGGTGTGAGCTTACGCAGGACACACACACTAATACAGTACGCCTTTATGTTGTGTCTTCCAGTGCGCTCCGAGCACGGTATCCGTTATGTCAAGCTCCCCTCCGTCTCCAGTGCGTCCACTGTGCTGAGGTTTTTGGAGAACATGTGTCAGCACCTGGAGAGTGTCAGCCTGTTCAGCTCGCAGCCCTTCAGCCCCTTCAGCAAAAACACACGCTTCTTTGACAGGACAAAGTCAGGTTTGTGCCTAAAAATAGCAACAAATATTCCAAAATACAATGTAACATTCTCATTTCCCCACCACAAAAAAACATCTTTCATTAAAGTAAGATTTTTAAACAATACGTTCGAAGCAATAGAATATCCTTGACCATTATCATAACTCCGGATAAATATCTGAGACTTTATTATATTGTCATTTTTAGATTATAACAAATTCGTATTTTTACAAGAATACATTTAGTAAAGGTTTTCAAAAAACTCAAAATCTTATATTTTCCCACGTAACATAAAATATAAATAAAGCATTAGATTGGTGTCTTAATTTTTTTTTTTGAAGTCCTGTACGTTTGTTCAGTCCGGTTCGATTGTAACTTTAATCTTAACTTTCAAGAACTTTTTTGCATTCAGTCATTAGCTTTGTTTGTTTTCGAACATTTATTAAGAGGCAACTTAACTTTTTTTCAATAATAGTGTAAAAACAACTTCAGAATGTCATTATCTTTAAAAAAAAAAAAAAAAAAAAAAAATATATATATATATATATATATATATATATATATATATATATATATATATATATATATATATATATATATATATATATGTATGACCAGGCATGATCTTAGAGCTCTTAATTGGCCCAAATATGTTTGATGATGGGTTTATTTATTTATTCATTGCAGCCTGATCCCCATATTTGGTGTGTATCATCATTGATTGTCATATTAGTTATTAAATGCCAAACCACCCCCAAAAATCAGAAAATTGTAATACTTTTTTCATACCTGATAGCAATAGCACAACACATAATTAAAAAAAAAAAAAATCAGGACATTCCGAGCTAGAGATGGGAAAATCAGGTCCAGTCACAGGTACTTATAGTTGATTAAAAACACTGTACTTTACTTTCTGGACCTGGATTAAGCATTTCTGTTCAAAGCAGAATTTTGGGAGCTACGGCATACCAAATTTGGGGCACAGCGTACCATCCTTTGAGCTCTTATAGTTTAAGAACTTGAATTCTTTCTGTATATTTTAAGAAGTACTGGGTCAATCTTCACAAATGAGGTACAATTGGAAAAGGAATTCAACAAGGAGTCCAGATTTTGAATCAGTATCACAATTTGAACTTGAAATTGACCTTGTGGATCACCTTGACATGATTCTAAAAAAAAAAAAATCTGTCACGTTCTTTAAAAACATATGCAAGTTTCAGAGATGTAGTGTTTTGTTTGGCAGCAATAAGGAGTCAAAGTATCCATTACCATTACATTGTTTCGATTTGGGTCTATCAACAAGTGCACCGAGTTTTATGAAAATGAATAATGAATTGAATAAACCCACCGGGTAATTTGGCATTGAATGACCCTATGGCAAATTTGTTTGTGCACAAAAATACAGCCATTTATTTTTACACCAGAATTTTAGGCCTGTGTTCTTTTTTTAAGGTATTAACTATTTACATATTTACTCACTTTTGAAATAATGTCAATTGTTGCACCTAGAGGGTTTAGGCATGATAAATTTTCACTGCGGGAGGAGGCAAGGCAGTCTAGAACGTATTGCAAACAGTGATGGCTTAGACATGTCAATCATCGAACAATTGCCTGAATACATTTTTAAATCTCCATAAGGGCAGCTCTATTGTGTGTTTGTCAGTGTTGTGATGGGAATGTCCATTGTGAAATAAATGTGTTTGGGGGGGTAAGTCCTCTTAATGTCAAATCATTTTAGGAAAGCCCAGCTCATCTGATGTCGATTTCTCCTTTCAGAACCACTGCCTCACACGGAAAAGAACCCACCTAACAACGATTCCGCAAAGGATTCGGTTCCCAACGCGCGGCCCCCTCACATAGCGGCCGACTATCGGGCGGCAAAGAGAGAACGGCCGTATTACGCAGCACACTCACACACGCCTCCACCTCTACGAAGAGTCAGCTCCAACCCAAGCGAACTGGGACAAGTGTCCACACACAGACGCGTGGAAGGTAGGATCAATTTCTTCAGCGTGTCCTAAACTTATGCTCGCAAAACACATTTGGTCAAGAAGCTCAAGTAATTAACTCTTGATAATGCACAATTGGCAACGAAAAGTCATTCCACATCATAAAGCATTATCCACATCATAAAGCTGACTGAGAAAATACCAAGATGTACAAAGCTGTCATCGTTGCACCAGGTGATTACTTTGAAGAACCTAAATCGTGAAGCGTTCCCGTTTGATTCGCTGAGAGGGTGTTTCCAATTTTTTGACTGTACATTTGTATATGTATATTTTCCATTTTCCTGAATTGTAGTTTAGTACTTCATTTTCATGCATCGTGAGGAAATATGGGTGAAACTGTTTGGTCGATTAAAAATGTTAATCCAACCAGCATGTATTATAATGTAAATTCTTCAAAGTAGGGCACCGTTAATGACATGTGTGCACGTGTTAGTATTTTGTCAGTCAGCTTTATGATGTACATGATTGCTTTATGACCTGGAATGGAATTCATTTCACAGTTGTGCATTATCAAGTGAATTTCTTGACCTCTTAATTGTGTGTAGGTGAACAGATAGAGTCAGGATACCCTGAGGGCTAATTTGGCTACTGTTCTAATCCGCGTTATGGCAAAAACTACTCAACTAAGCGAAGAAAATCGACAGTCCATCATCACTTTAAGAAATGAAGGTCAGTCGGTCCGAAATATTTCAAGAACATTGAAAGTATCCCCGGGCACAGTCACAAAGACCATCCAACGTTACGATGAAACTGGGTCGCTTCAGGACCGACCCAGGAAAGGAAGACCGCGGATTACCTCTGCTGCGCAGGATAAGTTCATCCGCGTTACCAGCCTCCGAAATCGCAAGTTGACAGCACCCCAGATAGGTGCCCATCTAAATGCTTCGCAGAGTTTAAGTGGCACGCGCATCTCAACCTCAACTGTCCAGAGAAGACTGCGCGAATCTGGACTTTATGCTCGAATTGCTGCAAAGAAATCACTTCTAAGGAAGAACATCAAGAGGAAGAGGATACCTTTCGATAAGGAGCACAAACAATGGACATTAGATCACTGGAAATCCGGCCTTTGGTCGGACGAGTCCAACTTTAAGATTTTTGATTCTAATCGCGCTGTCTTTGTAAGGCGCAGAGAAGGTGAGCGAATACTTCCTACACGGTTGGTTCTTACAGTGAAGTACAGAGGAGCAAGTGTTATGGTGGAGACTTTGCTAGAGACACTATTGGCATTTTATTCAAAATTTTGAAAAACAAAAACAGGGATTTATATAAGATTAATATTATGGAAATTGTGTTGTAAATGGTTCATTTCCATCAGGATTCAATCAAAATATCACCAAATTAGACATTGTTCATCATCATTCATGGGTACTCATGAATAGTTAAGGCTATTTTCAAGAGTTAGCATTTGCAAGCATAAATATAAAATATGGATCCAATCACAAGCAGACATTCATGCATCTCATAGAAATGAAAATCATGACGTCTTATGCATTTTGCGCATTAATCTTATTTTTCATTGAACTAAATGTTAACATTGGAGTCCTCATCTCCCTTGTTCAACTCCTTCACAAATATCAAAAAGTGCATCATTTGCTACATCCAGAAATACTTTGTAAAAGTCCCATTCATATTGTAGGATGAAAAGAGCCCCGCCCTCCCAACACACACACGCGCACACAAAATATCATTATCTCCCTGAATTTTTCCCAAACCTAGCTTCTGCTTTTTTTCTGGACATTGGACTCATATCAACTGTACTTGCATCCTCAGTTAGAACAAACCTTCAGTTTTGTTTTGTTTTTTCCACCTGTTCCATTCAACTTAAAGGGAGTTTGCAACTTTTTGGAATTTTGCAAGCCTATTGTATTTTCCGCACTGTAAGGCCACCTAAAAACCTTATTTTTTTTAAAAAGCTGATGGTGCGCCTTATAATCGGGTGCGCCTTATATATGGATCAATATTGAGATTGGGATTCGTTGATGGGGAATGAACTGATAAAGTAAGCTTTACCTGTTTCTTTTATGTGTTTACAGTTGAACAAGGTTGATCATATTGACATGATGATTGAGTTATGCTATTGAGAGTTTAGAGTCATTATTGTTATTGCTTTGAGTATTACTATATTGTGATTGAAAAAGTTTTAAAATATGCCATTAATTGAGGGTGCGCCTTATAATCCGGTGCGCCTTATAATGCGGGAAATACGGTAATTTAGGCATGGTGATCGATGCCTTCTTCTCTTCGGCAGCTAGTTCAACAACAGGCCCAGACCACGCCACACAAGACAAGGAAAGTTCAGGGAACGATGCGTCTTCCTGGTCAGTTGACGACGTGATCCGGTTCGTCCAGGAGGCTGACCCACATACTCTAGGTCCACATGTGGAGCTGTTTAGAAAACACGTGAGTACTTACCTCTTTAACTTTACAACAGAGAAAATCTCCATACTAATTATTATGAGTAATTGGAATGAATAATACTACATGGGGGTACGCGCACACACACGGGAATGTCTGGTCAGCAGCGCCTTTCAGGTTTGTATCCTGACATGCCGTGCTTGCCGTCTCGCCGCCTGCTAAACACATGTGTTGCTGTCCCTGCAGGAAATTGACGGCAAGGCTTTGATGCTGCTGCGCAGCGACGTCATTATGAAGTACATGGGACTGAAGCTGGGCCCCGCGCTCAAACTCTGTCATCACATTGAGAAGCTGAAACAGACCAAACAATAAACAGCAACAATTTGGTCTCCTCTCAGTGGCAAACATATACTCAAGTATGTTTTCTTGGACAGGGACGCGACACTGACAGAAACCTCCATGACACCCGTCTTTGCACTGTTTATGTACTTACTGTACATACTGTATGTACAGTTGGGGAGTTTGAGCAGTCTGCAGGCTAATGTAGGACCCCCCCCCCCAACCTTAACAATTGGATGTTTAGGACCAAAAATTAAAAAAAATCACCATTAATGTAGGGGTGTCCAAACAAGCCAGTGGACAATTTGCAGTCTGCCGTCCATTCTTTTAGAATCCCACCGACTACACTAAAAATAACAAAAGGGTGGCGCCAAAGGGATAGCATGAGAAGTGGGGGGTCGCAACCCCGCTAACAACTGCTAAGATCACTAATTTATATTTGTGATACGAGTAACCAAACTATGCCATGATTAGTTTTTGCGAGTTCTTGGACATATAAGCTATGGTTAATTTTTGTATTCTAATGCTGCGCCCAGTTGCCGCTTATCAAAGTAAATGTTTATTTAAAACAGCCACATAGCTACAGCTACTGATGTATGTCTGGGATTGTACTGCCCGCTCAGGAATTGCACACTTTCCAATGAAGCAAAAATGTTCATTGTATTCATGTTTTTATAAATTACATTTTTTGGTTATTATTTAAAAAAAAATATTAAACACATTACACAATTTAATGCCTTTTTTTTTTTTTAAAGAAGACAGGCTTATGCAAATTAATGCCATATCCATTCATTTCAATAGGGATGATGATTTTACTCAGTGTGGTGACGGAACAAATTAAGCTTGTATCTCAAGGCACCACTTTTTATGTGGTCATAATGATTATTTCTTCAATTTTGTGCTAGGGCAGCTCGATTATGGTCAAAATGATCATCACGATTATTTTGGTCAATATTAAAATCACGATTATTAATCAAATTTGGTCAGACATATCTATTTATTGCCTTTTTCTTTTTGAAGTAAGTAAGTGACAAAGTGCTTGATTTGACATGTAGGTAGCCGTCTTTTTAAGGGTTATCGCAGAGGATCATCTTAATTAATCGTAGATATCATGATCACGATTAAAATTGGATTAATTGTTCAGCCCTCCTTTGTGCTATGTCAAGATAGTGAACAAATCAGAAAGACACCAATGAGCAATATTTAAATATTATTGTTATCATATAAAACACAAAATATGTAATAGTATGATAAAAACAACATAAATGCATTGCTTTTATTCAGTTTCAATACATTTAAAAAGAATTTCAGTTTGGTCCTAGAATTCTTGGTTTGATACTATTTGAGCTTTTGGACACCTCTACATGGGTTCAAAATGGTTGACTTTGTAGTGCTGACATCACATTCAGTTTTCAGAAATAAGTCATCAGAAATACAAGTTATAGATCTATGGTACTGGTTTCAAGGGAGGACATTTGCTTATGACCTCAGCATTGTTTGCTCTGATATCGTTTTTCAATTTTATTTTACCAAACGTTTACTTTAAAGCAGTATATTTTTGATCATTAGCCTAAGTGTAATTAGTATTCAATATGTGTGCAGAAGCATGTATTTGTAGTCCTTTTTTTGCCTTAGCATGAACATCGGCAGGCTGTACATGACATAGTTTTAACCTCAGACAAACACTGTAGCTTTTGCAATTTCAACATTTGGACACTGACAGCGAACACAACACTGTGACGTTCGCTTATCAATGCAATAACGTTTCTGACCGATCGCTTCTTAGAATGTCATAAAATAAAGGTACTGGAGTCCTTCGGCCTTGACGGGGAGGTGTCCGAATATCAGGGTGGGGGTTGTTTGAATTAACTGACCATCATTGAAAACTGTTGAATCCATCAGTTCGCTGACGATATCGCACTTATATGCTGTAATTGCAGAAAATGTGTTCCTAGTCTCTGTTCCGTGAGCTCAACGGACTCACCTTGAAGTTGACCTTCAATGTATTATCTTTTGACAGTTGCACACTTACACATGATGGCTGCGACCTTGCAAGTTGTTGACATAGAAATAAAGGCCAGGTATTTTACTGCCATTGTTCTACAAAAAGTGTTCCAGTGACAGAAGGCGCTGTTTCTCCCAAAACATGCTTAATCATTTTATTGTATAATAAAGTGTATCAAGCCTGTGAATATTCTTTTTTTTTTTTTTCCTCCAGGATACTGGATGCTCAGTTCTTTGGATTAATTGCAGCTGGACTGTTGTGGTTGTCTTAGAAGGTGTTTTAGATGATTACGTGTTCATTTAGTAAGAGTTAAGAGTCTTTCTGGCGGTGTGTGTGTGTGTGTGTGTGTGTGTGTGTGTGTGTGTGTGTGTGTGTGTGTGTGTGTGTGTGTGTGTTTTAGCTGAGCTAATAGTATTCCACCACACAAACTTTTGTGGTAGTTAGAAGCCTCTCCTTTGTGACTCCCATTTTTATCCCAATTGAGTGATTTTGTCCCACAGTGACATCAACCACGTCTTCACTCACACCTAGACAAGAATTGTTTTTTTCCCCTCGTCTTTGTGCATGAATTGATGAAACTCGCTGAGATGAACCGAAACATTCTTACTACAAGACAACCAAAATAGTCCACTTGCGATTGATTCGATACGATGATGAAAGCCTATCAAGTGTAAGCGTTTGCTTTTTCTGTCAAAAATGACAGCATCATTAGTGGTGGTGGAGTCATTACTTTTTCTGTATGCTGGTTTGTTTCGGTTTTTGTTTTTGTTTAGGTGTCAGAAAGCCTTTTAACACTGTTGTTCTCTATAGTGGTAACCACAGTTCATACTTGAAACCATCTGGCTTTAACATGAAACTCAGGTTCTAGTAAGTTCTTTACAGTAGCGTTTGTGTTCATAGTACACCATAGAGCTACAATATAATCATCCACAGTATGTATATTTGGAAATGCCTTGTCATTTAATGCCCTGCAGCATCTTGTGTGTACATATAAACTTTTTACACTCCACTCAATAATGTGTGTTTGATATGCATTCACACCATAAAACATTTTCACTTGACATCTTTCAGATCTGAGGCCGACAGCATTACTGGACCCACACACTATATTGCCCCTCCACTAACACTGTAACTGCCCATAGACGGACCTAAATGACTACTTTTATCTAAATTAAACTTTTCAACTTCTACAGTTTTTGGCACAGAAATACACAAACAATCATAAGTTTTTTAGTAAATAAGAGCCCCCCCTCAAAAAAAAATAATTGTACTCATGAATGCCAAATCGTGAATATATGAGGATTTATGTCACGTTAATACACAATCCAGAATGTTGATGACGTAGCTGTTTTATTTGGTCAAAAAGATTGTTTAAAAAGTCGTGTTCAT
The DNA here is from genome assembly GCF_059441005.1 of Hippichthys cyanospilos. Taxonomy (NCBI): domain Eukaryota; kingdom Metazoa; phylum Chordata; class Actinopteri; order Syngnathiformes; family Syngnathidae; genus Hippichthys; species Hippichthys cyanospilos. Next base: position 14,537,990 of record NC_142372.1, on the reverse strand, counting down.
CATGACAAAAAAAACACTTTGAATTAGATGACACCATTTCCAGAGAAATTGTGTGAATCCTGAAAGCTGAATGAAAATTTATGGAATGCTTTGGAATAATGAAACAGAATTGAATGATTGTGAATGATATTAAACAATGTGGAGTCATGAGAGATACCAAGCGATATTGAATAACTAAAAATGTTTTTGGTTTTTAGAAATTTGGGCATAGCAATTGTAGTCTGTTTAAGATGAACAGGTGAACGATGGAACTGTCAGTTTAAACCGAGAGAAAAATAGTAATGTTTTTGTTTTTGATTTTAAGGTTTTAAATAAATGTCGCAGGGATTGGCAGAACCGTTTGTATGGTTGGAATCTGTCAAAATTTTGGGAGAAGTAAAACCGTTTTGGCTTTATTTTGCAATTCTGAACAAAAAGTGGTAAAGGCGAGCTGAACAGTAAACATTTGGAACATCAGAAGCAGCAGCAGAAAAGGTCAAAAAATTTGGAAATTAGAGGTGAAAGCAAGAATTTATCGACGCCTTCTTAAAATCATTGCTTAAGTCATTTTTTCTCAATTTTTCAGGAAACGCAAAAAAGATGCTCCTCATTGACTGGAGGTCCATGAACTTTCTGACTGTCCAAGCCATTGGCCCATTTGGCAACTGTCCCCTTTGGGATAGTGATAGTTGTGACTGTCTGCTTGCTGCTTTTAGTTCCAGAATTCAACTGAGCCAATGCTTGTCCTACATTCATTTTGCTTCCATGTTCATGAAGCACTATGTAAAGTTCTTGTCTTTTTGACTGCTTGATTTACATCAACATTCTCATCCACATTTGGTTGTTCTACAGGTCGGCCAATCGTCCACATTTTGAAAGACATTATTATCTTGATCACAAGTGTCATCATTTGATCGGGAATGTGTGTCCTTTCCATTCTTAACATCATCAACAAGCTGTCTTCAGTAAAGGTCTCGTCATCTTCAGTCGATGAGGATAGACTAGAATTTTTTGTTTTATACTGCCGTTTGAAAAGTTTATAAAATTGCCCGTCATGTTGCAATGTGACTTAGGCAAGATAAAACTGCCTAAGCCACACAATGGCATAATCTGTTTCATTGAGAACGTAGGTATTTGATTTAGGCAAAAAAAAAAAAAAAAATCAAGCGTGGGTTGTTGAATGTTCTGTGTTGGATGAAGATCGGAGCAAGATGTGAAATGTCAAAGTAGTTGTGGGGATGAAAAAGAATGAGTAAGAAAAAAGATTTGTGAAAATATGCAAACTGCACTGGGCGTCTACCATGAAAAGTTGTGTGGGGCACCACGAGCGGGAAACCTACACGAACCTACAAAGTCCAATAAGCCATGACTGAATTCATTTTCAATGGGCAGCACGCAGTAGCGAGTGCACTTAATCTCTGCTGGCCCATTGTGCTTCTTGTAAATGTCTTGACCTTTTTTAGTGACAGTACAGGAGATTTTAGTGGCACATTCAAATTCAGCTCATGGAAATGATTTGCTGAACTTACCCCAAGCTGAGCTGCTCCAAGGTGATCACTTTTGCAAAATCTCTGCTCCACTTGAGCAAACCACAGTATCACGCGCTTCCTCCATACCTGCTGCAGTTTGTTTACCTCCGTATCTTCGGCGCTGCCGCTATCCGCCAAAACCGAACAAGTTTTTTTACATCTTGCGTCTGGCGTATGTCACTACAATATTTTAATTGGCTGATTTCGACCTCAGGGCCACATTGACCGGGCCCCTGGCTGTCTACTGAGAGCGGTTGAAGCAGGCATGTAAAAACTCCGGCCCTGGGGCCGTATGCGTCCCGTTAAGCTTTTTAATCCGGCCCGCTGAACTTGAAGACAGTATCAGTCAGGAGGAGAATGATTATGTTAATGTCCTGACAGATAGTGGAACTATCACTGCTTGAAATAGTAACTGTCAACATTAAAAAACAAAACACCAAAAAATGGTTTGTTTAGTTTTCCATTGTATTTGGAGTCATTTCAGGAGTTAAATGCATGGGATTTGTATAACACTTTTGTAATGCCTTTGTTTTATTTCTATTAAAATATCCCACATTTTTTCTATTATGGGGGGGGGGGGTATCAAAGCACACGATTTTTTCACATGGTCCACCCCTTTATTCAAATTTTAGAACCCTTTGTGGCCCTTGCGTCTAAAAGTTTGCCCTCTGGGGTAAAGACATGCACACTACGATTTTGGTGGGTCATCTCTTCTAAACAAACGCTGGATTATGCAAAATGTTTACAACGAAATTGCCTTGGTAACGTAATTGGTAGTCATAATCATGAATATTATTATTCGGCATATTCTTTATAGATTATTATTATGCTCTAAAGAGAAGGCAATTATTTTGAGCCTGCGGTGCTCCACTCTCGCCAGTTTGTGGCCCAAAATGCAGAGACGCCACTGTGACAATTATACAATTTTTGCCACAGGGATTGTGGAACAATTGAAAAATGTTGAAGTGTGAAAGTTAGGAATGAGAAAAATCGCCCTGGAAACATAACTTTTCAGACTACGTTGTTTGTTTGTTTAGATGTATGTATGTATGCATATATGTATGTACAACACTTGTAAAATAATTTGTGAATTTATTCACAAAAAAATATGCGTATTATGAAGAATTTCCATATTGGTTTTTTTCTTTGTTTTTTTTTTAGTTATCCCTCAGGGGTCCCGACCCCCAATGTTAGCTAATGCGTGTCTCGTCAATAATTAATTCTTGCACAAGAACATCAAAAAGCGCTGGTGCGTGCGTGATTTTGTGCGCGTGTGTGTGTGTGTGTGTGTGTGTGTGTGTGTGTGTGTTCAAAAAGGTGCAGAAAACATTTCTTGTTCCTACTGGGGCACAGGGCCACTACCACAGTGGGACGTAACCGTGTGTGTGTGTGTGTGTGTGTGTGTGTGTGTGTGTGTGTGTGTGTGTGTGTGTGTGTGTGTGTCTGTCTGTCTGTCTGTCTGTCTGTCTGTCTGTCTGTCTGTCTGTCTGTCTGTCTGTCTGTCTGTCTGTCTCTCTCTCTCTCTCTCTCTCTCTCTCTCTCTCTCTCTCTCTCTCTCTCTCTCTCTCTGGATCGGCAGATATTAAAAAAAATACTCTGGCAAATTGTTTACGTAGCCTATATGCAGCTATATAGGCCTACATGGTGTTATTTTAAAATAAACGCCTTACAAAACATGATCATTAAAAGAAAAAACGCCTTTCTGCATGGCGATTTTCCACAAATAAGACGAAGCCCGACTACATTTAACCGTTTTAAAGCCTTACTAAAGACGTTTATCTAAAAAAAATTAAAAAGATAGGTGTTAGGGCTCCGTACGTAGTAATTTTTATCACCGCTGATAAATATGGGGATATGCTGCCATCTAGTGTTAAAGCTATTTTAGTACACTCCTGATCAGGTTTTATTGTCATGCTTAGTCAGGTTACAATTTAATTTGGGATGTAGTACTCGAACTTTTTTTTTTATGTCTCCACGTTACTTGAATATTTATCCGACAACTTTTTACTTCAAACCATAATGACATATATCATTATTACAGTAAAAAAAAAAAAATCTGATGAAATGAAGCAGGAAAACTAATTTGTTTTCATTCTTTTATTTGGTTATTTTACAAAAGAAAGAGTTTCAACATTGTCGTCTTTTAAAAATGTATTTACAATTTTATACAAAAATACAAAAATGATTCAAATCTGTTATGTCCCAGCTACCTTTAAACTTGGAGCTTCTTTTAAATAGACAGTTACACTTTCGTATTTTCTCACATATATTTGAAATTTTTAAACTCTGTTTAGTGCTATTTCATACTGTACACTTTTGAAAAAAATCATCCAGTGGGTCACATTTCATTAGAGCAAAATTGTATGCAAACATTGAAACAAGTCGTTATGATTTTAAGAATCATATTTGTGTAGTTCTCCCAAGTAAAATGAGGTCAAATATTTCATAAATGAGAGCTCGAATTGCTTTTGAATGTTAACCTCATACATTGTATTTCTGAGCCAATAGTGTTCGTTATTTGTCGAATTAATTCAGAAATGTGTATTGACACTGTTGGGATAAATGACGGGTACAGTACGAAAAAACAAACACACCAGACACATCTTTAACACTTTCAGTGCACCCCCCACCTCCCCAACAGGTTTTAAAATAGAATTTTCACATTTCATTCTTCAAGTGGCAGAGAGATAACCCATTCACATCAATTCTCTCTAATATTAAACGGGAGTTCAAGATTTTGAAATAACAAAAGTAGAATCACTATTTTACAAGTCACTAGAGCCTTTTATCATCACAATAATTTTTTTCAAGCTGCCCTTTTCCGATTGAACGTAAAAATATTTCTCACGCCAACTTTTGTGGCTCAAGCAAGACTAGGACGCAGCACCACAAGTGTTCCGATTTTCCGATATAGTTTTCTTTTCAGTCTCTCAAACATATGATTGTCCAGTGAGTAAGATATACAGTACAAGATAAACCCCTGTTGTGATCACAACTATACAGAACAGAATTAGCCAGACAGTTTGTACATCTATTGAACACACTATTGAACTTGACATTAGAACGGAAAATACAAATTATTTTCTCATCTGGAGACATCCCTCAGATAAAAAATAATCATATGGTGGTGTCTTTTTTTTTCTCCTTTTGTCATTTGTGTTTTATTGCATGCGATAGAATATACAACAAAAAAACAATGGTTTGGAACAAGTGCCGTGAAGCCATGTGGGTGTCATTCATGTGAAATTCGCAATTCACAGCTTTTTACTCACTCCATCTTACACAGTGTCAGTTCTGTAGTTCAGGGTCGCTGAGAATGTGTTTGTCCACTACTCACTCTATCTATCTATCTATCTATCTATCTATCTATCTATCTATCTATCTATCTATCTATCTATCTATCTATCTATCTATCTATCTATCTATCCATCCATCCATCCATCCATCCATCCATCCATCCATCCATCCATCCATCCATCCATCCAGCAGTCTCGCTTTTACAGTAAAACAATATGCTTGTTGAGGTATTCACAGAATACAGTGAATGGTTCCTATAGAAGTGAGGTCTCTGAATGCGAGTAAATGTTTGCTGTGATCGGCAGGTGAGAGTTCAAGCTGTTAACCGATGGTCTTTTTCCTCTCGTTTAATTCAAGTCTAGTGACTTTCAGTGTGGGCTTCCTCTAGTGTTTCACGTTCGAATCACTGCCTGAGTCGATAGACTGACTTTGACTGTCATGTAAATTATAGGTGCAATGCATTTTAATTTAATCATTGAGAAGTTTTTGTTAACGTTATTTTAAGTGCAGTATAAATAAATGTGCAAATCGTGCATAATGTTAAAATGGCTGACAATGCGCACACTCAATTGCCAGTTTCAAGGTTTTACAAAATCATATTATCAGAACACCTGCATTGCAAGAAAAGAGGCACAACCCTCTCATTGTTGGGGTAAGTACTCCATGAGCACGAAGGAAAATTTGGGTCTGTTGGGAATTTTTGGCATACCGCAGTTTGGAGAATGATACGCCAAAGATGCTTTGGAGCAATACATTCGGCGAGGCAAATAACATGCTTTGCGAGTATTGCCATCATTAGCTCATTTAAATTCTTCCCTGAAAAGTAGTACTTTTACACAGGACTGTCAGATTAACAGATCGATTGCGAATATTCAATTACTGTCAAAGTGTTGTTGTTTTTTTAAATTGCGTCAATCTCATGTTTAATCTCTAATTATGCTTTCTCTATGCCGATCAAATCCGTTTATAATGCATAGGGCTTCTCTTGCTTGGTTTGGTTGGGACAGGAAAACACAGGTCAATCATGTTCTGAAGTAGACTGATTGTAATTGTTTTTAGCATTACCTGTCGTGGATGGGAGGACACGTTTACGCCAAAAATAAAACATGTGAAAATGGAGGCGCATGAGAGTTGTTGGGCCGACGGATGGTAAATCTAACTTTCAAAAATTTACCGACCAGCAGCTCTATTTTAGCCGACAAATATATTCAAAGCACCAAGCTGTGACTGCAGTCGCAGCTGACGCTAGCAAAACGCTAAAAGCTTAGAATATAGCGAAGCAGCTTTGCCAAATTTAACTCCAGAACGCCGCACATTTGAGCAAGTCTGCAACGGACAGGATGGATGATTATTTGGCGATTGCAAAAAGAAAAAGGCACCATTCCGCCTGAAGGTGAAAACTAAAGGTTGGAGCCAAGCACTTGGGTCTGGAATATATCAGAAAGTAAATGGTTACATTTGATAAGACGATGTATCAAAATTGAAAGAATATAACTTTTGGTTGAGATTTTTTTCTGAAATTTTCAGGTGAGATTAAAGGACATGGATCGGTGAATTAATCTCAACGTTTTAATCTCGTCAGCGCTACATTTATAATTGTAACATTTTGAATTTGTACCGGCGGGGTTGAGCTCTCACCTGTCTGCTGCTACCGGGTCAGTGCAAATGAAGGATAGGCAACGAGGAGAGAACAGCGTTCATTGTTAGGATTTGTATGTCATGTTGTCAGTGAGACCTGTTCCTCTTTGCTACACTCTTGTTAAAAATGTCTTCTTGCTGTTTTATATAGATATGACTTTATATCAATACAAATATACATATTGAATTTCATTATAAGATAGAACTTTTTTGAATATTCTTGAAGATCATCAAGTGCAAAAGATAGGTCTGTTTTTTGAAAGCTTTGCAAAAGACTCTCTGGTCAACCCGATTAAGGACCCTCAAAAGCATTTTCACCGTTTGCACTAAGTGGGGCCTTTAAGACCAGCTCCAAATGCTCCTTTCCCACTTCTAGTTAGAACAACATTAGAATGCGGTTTTAAGGTTAGTTAAAAATATGATTCTGCCAAGGGTCCGTGAAGTCAAACTAACCACAAGCAAATCTAGCAAAGAAAGGCCACTGCGATTGTCCCAAAGTCTTTGACAAATGAAACTCGTCAACTAAAGTCATGGGCTCCTTAACAGCCAAAAAATAAATGCAGAAATAATTTAGCAAAGCAGAAATGCGTTATGTCACTTGAACTTCCCGCGGGATCCTTTTCCATATGATACGAAGGAACCACAAAAATGTTAACGGACAGTTGCGAATCTAGGGGATGTTTCCATTAGGGTCATGCTACATGATGAAACTAGCATCATGTTTGGAGACGTTTTACAAAAATACATGCATCATATTAAATTTCAGGATATAATTTCAGTGAAGAAATATGTACTGGTATTTTATGGTATGTTCCTGATCCCAGATGGAAATAATCCAAAACCTGGTATTGTTGTTTCGTAACCTACACACATTGGCAGGAATATTTATAATGTGCCTATGCAAAGTCGGTTACTGCTTCGGGCACCAACAGTTGGATGATAATTACATTTTGTATGACTTTTAAAATGAAAAACGAAAGCAGTTCTTCAAGAGCACACACGCCCACACCGAACAAGACAGGAAGTACAAATATCAGGGAATCTTGCATGTGCCTCGACATGCAGTTCTTTCACAAAATGTCTTGTCTTGGTTTTACGACTTTATTTCCTCTTTTAAAGATATAAAAGACACTTTGATCAAAATAGATATTTTGTCTATGAGGGAGCTATCCTTCTTATGTATTTTTAAGGTAAACGTTCTTTTTGTAATGACCCTTTGTCATTCAGTTTGTCACAACATCTGAAACCCAAACGTTCCAATGCAGTTCCTAATACTGGGCACATTTTAGCAACAGTCAGATTTTGGGGTGCGTTAGACCAAAGGCATCAAGAGACACCCCGTATTATACAAAAGTAAGAAGATGGAATTTAAAAAAAAAAAAGAAAGTATCCGTCATCCAATTCTACGAGGATCTGTCGTCATGGGGACTTCCGTCCGAGTTCTCGGTCTCCCCTTCGGAAATGGCTTGCATGGGAGCGGTGTAGAGGCGACTTCGAGTGCTATAGCGACTACTGTTGGCTACTGGCGGGACTCGAGAACGCCCCTGTCGAGATGCGGCGGTCATCGGCAGTATTTTGGGGGTGAAGCTCTCAGAGTTGGCCCTGGGAAAGAGGCCCGGGATCTGGATTGGTTCCAAGTTAGAAAGTGGGGGTTCCTGGTGCACTGGGGCGGTCTCTTCAGCTTGGCTAATGCTGCCTTCCAGGATGGACTCCCCGTGGGTCTTTGGAGTTATGGGGCTCTTCAGAATTTCTGTGGCCGACATGCGGTAACTGGAATCAGATCTGCTGCCTTTCTTAAGCAAGAGGAGTTTAAACTCTTCGTTGGACGTGCTGGATTTCTTGGCGCTGCGGTAGATCGGAACCGGGACACGTTGGGACCCGGAAGCAGTGGCTATGATTGCTGGGGTGTTGAGCGGAGGGGGCGGTGGCATAATAGCATTGGTGACGCTGTTAGGGTTCACCGGGGCGGTGGAGGTCAGACGAGATTTCACATTTAAGTCTCCTGAATCTTTGCGGCCCAGGACCTTTCTCTTGGATCTGAATGGAAAAAGACAAAATAAAGATTACCACCATCGGATGACTGCTATGATCAGTTTAAAGTAACATTTTTGACGAGGCTCAAAATAAGCGGTTTCGCATCACTGTTTGTGACATAGGTTTCGAACTTTCCGCTTCATGTAAAAGGAATCGCTACACTTAGAATCAAGGGCATGCCAGAGGTCCCAAATGGTTTTAGAATGACATGACAGTTGTGTTTTTAACAATCACAGAGGTCCTGGCCGGACATATATTTCGAGCCTTACCGATTTTACAACCAATAAGCGCACTACGTATCAGTTTTTGGTGTTACTTTGTTGAAGATCCTGAAGGCGATTTGCTACGGTCTCATTATTCCGTCATTGGTGATGTAGCGCAGGAGCAACTTCAGTTTCGGTGTCTTGCTCGAGGACACTTCAACATGGTCACATAGGCTCAGGATTAAATCCACAAGCTTGGCGTTGGAACATCACCAATCTGCTACCTGAACCGTTTTTGCCTTCAATAAAGTTTGATAAGTAATATTTATTCCCTTGTGCGGTTGTTGCTGCTTAATTCATATTCCACAAATTCCATATTGATCAGGATGCTATGTTTAGAGTAGCTTGAACATCTTGTAACAACATTTTTTTTTTTTTTTTTTTTTTTTACATGACATCTCCTTCCAATGTTCAAATTGGTATTCAGATCATTTCTTTTCAACGGCAACACCCTCAACACAGCAAAGACCTTAAAAGTAACCTTAGTTTTCGGGCACCTGTGTATCATGGCAAACAGATCCTCAGTTGTTCTGGACTTGTTTGGGGATGTTGTCATATCATCATCAATTTTGGCGTCTTCCGTCAAAGGGGACAGGGAGTTGTCAGTGGGTGTGGAATCTGCAAGAGAAAACACTTGAAATATGTCCGAACATTTACATTCTAACATGCACAAGCGTACCTTTACTGAAATAATCTTCCGTGTCAGGAGTGGTGGAGTCATCTTTATTCTCATGTGGCAGCAGGTGATGGGCACTTCTGGTAGCACCTGATGTCTCTTCCTCTTCTTCCTGCACCACTTGTCTTATTCTCCTTGCATCGCTGATTAGGTAAGGATGCGATGTTTCCACTGTGGTACCAGGCACTTTGACTGGACTAGTCCAGGGCCCTGAGTCCAGGTGGGATCCTCCAGAAAAGTCATAGGCTGGAGGGGGAGGGTGATCTATTCGCATGCCCACCCTATGACATGTGGCCCTCTGGGGTTCTTTAATTGGTTCTTCTTCTTCCTCATCTTCCTCATCATCATCATCATCATCTTGGGAAAAAGAACGCTCCCCCAAGATCCGAAACTCAGAGTGAGTGCGAGATGAATGCGTGAGCCCTCTAAATTCTGTGTGCGAGCGGATATGTGTGTGTAGATCCACTGGCGAAGGGTGAGGGGCACGTGGCACTGGCCGGTGCAAAGGCGAACTGTCATCAGAGAGCTCTGAAAAGGGGTCGATGCGAGTCCTGAACGCCGTCATCGACCAGAAGGTTCCGGGCCCGTATCGATCTTGTCTGAGTAGCAGGCTTTCGTAAGAAGGAGGCCCATCGGGGTGGCGTCCGGGGGGAGGCGGTTGAGCGTGATCAGGGGAGGAGGTGTGGTCCTGAGTTGGAGGTCTGGGGGGCGGTCTGCGAGGAGGGAGCGGCCTAGTGTTGATTGGGGGCGGGGCTAGAGTTGCCCCACTGGCAGGGTTTTTGGGTTTGGTAACAGTTGCTGCTCCACCCGCAGAGTCCAAATCTGAGCTGGTCACAATATTCGATTTGCTGACAGAGTGCAGCTGCACTGAACGTAGAATCGATGGCGTTATGGGCAACATATTCGAGCTTGGGATCAAAGCCGAAGAGTTTGCACATGGTGGAGGGTTGCTATTTAGTGTTTCAGCGACCAAGGTCTTCGTTCCAGTGGGAATGATGTTTGCTGCTCTGTGTTTGCTGTGGTGAAGTGTGTGCAGGTGTTGTGTTCTGTGCGACAGTGTATGTCTGACATAGCCACCATGAAGAATATTGAGATCCAGCTGAGAAGGTGGCGGTGGGAAGTCGGGGTCTCTCTTGTAAGTGGAGGCGGTTGAAGTCCCATCTCTAGGAGCGTGTTGCAAGGACGAAAGAGAAGACTTTCTCTCGGGCACTTTGGGCTTTCTTTTGCCGGTGGAGGGGGACAACGGGCCTGGAAAGAACGCTGCTGAAGTTGAGGGCAGAGTAGAAGTTGGTGTTTCTGATTGACTCGAGTAACCGCTGGATGGCGACGCCAAACCGGCCAACTTCTCGGGTGAGCCAAGCTTGAAGTCTCCAGGCGGCTGAGGTGGACTAGCAGCTCTGGTCTCAGAAGTCTGTGAGAGAGGCTGAGATTGCGTGTCGGTGGAGGAGGATGAGCTGTCCGGTGACTTCATACAATCCATAACGGTTGTGCCCGTTGCCGTGCTGGAGTTGGACAGTGATTTGTACTCACAATTGTTGGACTTCAACTCCGTATTGTGAAGCCACAGGTCTGCATAGTCAGATTGCACAGCTCCTTCGTCCTTAAATGAGTGTGTGTCGGCTGAGCTAAAGGACATGGGTTCCACGATATCCACAGTTTCTCCTAGCCCCATGACCCATGTTCCCATAGGCTCTGCAACAAGACAAGATGTTTCTAACGGTCCTGGAATGCCTCCAAGTTCCAGTTCCAACTTAATATCCGTGGAAGACAATGTAAGGTCTTGTTCACTAACTGTCTTTGGTTGGTCTTGGTCTGATTGCGTGTCTGTTCCTACATCAACACTACTACTAGCCTCCTTCAGAGAGGACGTTCGCGTGGGAGGGGGAGGTTTTACTTTGGGTTTCCTCAGTGGACGACAGGGCCTCCCCAACGTCATGGTGCCCGTTTTGTAGTCGGGTGAGGCTGAGGAGTAAACACCATGGGAAATAGGATGTGCTGCCACGTTGTTAGATTGAACACAATCAGTCCCCTGTTCTGCATAGTTATATATGTAGTGTCCATAACTCTGATTACTTTTCCCAAATTGCTCGGATGTGTACAAAGTCTCCGCATTAGATGAGCAATGAGAGCCAGTGTCTTTGTCCGTGTTCTTGGTCTTTTCACCGAAACACGTTTGGTCTTCTAAAGCTTGTTTGGAGCTGTAGTCCTGGGTTTGATGAGTGTTTTGGCTCTGGTCATGGTATTGGTCTGCATCAAGCTGGTCCTGGTCAGGAGGATATGCCCACTCTCCCTCACTGGCTGTACTGACCCCGGCGTCATCCAGCTGGTCTGTTGCCGAAGATGTGAATGAGCTTGACCGCTGACCTGGTCCTTGAGGTCTCAGTTCAGAATGGTACGAGGGGTCCAGGGGAAATCCCTCATCCATGGCGTTTGGTACAGTGTTGAGTGAGAGCTCTGAGTCACAGTGGGACGAACCTGTAAGCGGTGGAGAAGAGGGTGGGGGAATGGTTTCAGAGGTTTGGGATGGGCAGGTAGAACTGGACCCACTCCAATTGCCACTGGATGACTGGTGGTCTTCTTTGTGGTCTACGTGGCTACTCAGAACTCCGGTTGTAGACACAGAGTGAATTGGGCTACTAAAAGTATCTGAACTTGAAGAGATCTCGCAGCTGCCCATGTCTGCTTTGCGGGGCAAGCGAGATCGGCCTCTCTCCATCCAGCAATGCTCTGGGCTCCCTCCTCCTCGATCTCTTTCCCCAGATCGTTGCAGCCGTTTTAGGCTTCCTAACTGCAATGGCTCAGGAGCCGCCTGGTCATCAGTACTCTCCTCTTCATCCTTCATCATCATCATCTTCAGCCTTGGACTCGGGCCGGGGGGAATAAAGTCCTCCTGCTCATACGGTGACAATTCCTCATCCTCGTCATCGTCATCATCGTAATTGTCATCGTCGTCCTCATCGCTATCCATGAGGCGTCCGCCTTCTCGTGGGAGGCTCCGAGATCGCAAACGTCCGGTGTGGGTTGCGGTACTTGTGTACGTTGAGTCAGATTGGTCGCCAAGGGAAGAAATGTTGCCTGTGGAGTGGGAAAGAGATGCTGGGATTCCCTGATGGCCTCGTTGAGCTCGAATACGTCTCCTGGATGGAGCAGCAGTACCTGCAGAGAAAACAGTGAGAACAGAGGGACACCTTCATGACATCACTTGATTGACCCAATCCTATAGCTACAAATAAGATCTGCATTTTTGCATTTGCAAATTTACCTATTTGCAGATTTTGTTTTTTAAGTGAAAGTGTGTAGAATTTAGTGCCATCCAATGGTCAACTAAAACAACCATTTTTAAGCACTCACATGACAGTATCTCCAGACACCACCTTTGCAAGCCAACTATCACTACACTATGCTCGTTAAAGCCCGTATCCCAGTGAGGGGCGAAGCTGGCAAGTGTCCGGGAAAGGTAGCAGATCTAAGGGTTTGTTCAAGGTTGCCAGATGTTCAAAACATGTTCAAAATTTAATTGCAATATGAGCACCTTACAGGTGAACATCTGGCGACTCTCTGGCAACATTTTGGCAACCTCTCGTAACCCTGAATGAACCCTACAGATCAAAAGAGCTGCTACCTTTGCGGACACTTAATGGCGTTTGACCCTCAATGGGATACGGGCTTTAGTTTCTTTCCTTTGAGTATCCATATCACAAAGATGATAGCAAAACATGTCAGTCTCCTGTTAGGTGAGCATGAGTTATGTGATATGATTACAGATTATCAGGCTCATAGAACATATGTTTTTGCACATTACCAAACTTTTGTGGATTTTTAAAACAAAAATTTTTACTTCACCACTAGATGTCACTAAATCTTACACAGTGCCCCTTTAATCTTACTAAAAAAAAGCTCACCGTTTTGTATTCAAACCAAAGCAGTACAAGTGCTACCCTGGCACTATCTGTTGCTGTTGCTGTTAGGTTTTTTTGTCAGTTAGCATATGTTTGGTCATATGTGATATCACGTCTAATTGTGCTTGCATGTTATTTAAAGGTATTTTGTGTAAGATTTTGTGATATCTAGTGGTGAACAAAAAATATTTCATTTTTAAAACTCACTATGAACTTCAATAACATGCAGAAACAGATGTGATAGAACATCTATGTACATTTTAAAAAATATAATTACACAGTGTACCTTTAAGCTTGTATGCTAGCCAATAATGTGTTACTGTGTGAATTTCTTTGGCACCATCTTTAGAAAATTGCTGTTGGTGATAGGTTTTTATGTTTAACGTGCTAGTATGTGTATATTTGCTCATATGTGCTATCACGTCATATTATGCTAGCACGTTCTTTAAACTTGTATGCTAGCTAATACAACTGATGAACCTCATTTCATATTTGAAGGTAGTTTTAATTGTGTTACTTTAGGTAACATGGGTTTGATTGTAGTTTCAGCTTGTTAGGGCTTTGCTGATTATTCTTTATCGTGTTGCTACAGACCACCGATAATAAATAAATTGAACTACCAGTCTGAATTTGAAGTGCTTTGCCGCCGTCTTGTGGTTTGTATCTTGAATTCAAATCCCCTTGTGTAGGTGGGAGTGTTTTGAGAGAGGCATCATTTACTTTACTTCGTGTTCACTCTACTTAATAAAAAAAAATAAAAAATGGAAGTGGTTGCTTAATATTGGAGAGGCTAACAGATGTTTGTTGTTTTCAAATTTATAGTAGCAACAGTAAAATGGTGACATTGAATTATCCAGTCACAGCAAATTTCTATGAAATTTAATTCGGAATTTTGATGTGTTGGCATTAGTGGGTAGTTCTTTTAACAACCTGGTGGACAAATGGGAAGGAATGACATGAGGAAACATTCAAAGGAACTTACATGCTATGAGGAAATCATCTGTTTGGCAGCCAGAGTCTCGAGTGTGGTGAAGGCGACCACTAATTGAGAAGTCTTCCTGACACAGCGAGAGTTGGTGCGGATTGGCATGGACAATTACTGTCCGCTCTCTTGCTACTGGTGATTCATCTGAGTCTGAATGTAAAATGACATAGCATGCTGAGTCTCAGTAATGTCATGTTAAAGTCATTTTCATCATGGGATATGAGGGAGAGATGATGAACCACAAGACTGTAATAATGTGCTTTACCATGTTCTATCTTGGAAACAAACAAATGAATAAATAAATGTTGAGTCCCAAATTAAAATGGTTGATAATAGAACAAAACCTTTTTGAAAGTCTCATTTGAAATGCAGAAATAAAGTACAATGTACATCACAATTGTACATTGTTTGGTAAGACTGCTTGCACATGAAAAAATAAAGCAAAAAAAAGTAAAGATGAACCAGGAGATAGCTCAGATCTTTTGTTGCCTTTCTGTGCCTTTGTTTGGAGATGGGGGTAGTTGATATATAAATATATATATATATATAAATATATATATATATTATATATATATATATATATATATATATATATATATATATATATATATATATATATATATATATATATATGGTTTAATTCCTTGGTTTATGAAGATGTAGCAGATTTGTAAGTCAATTTGCAAGTGTAATTTTTCCAGAGAAAATATTTTACAATGTTTATTGTGTCCATGGAATTTTTTTAAAGCTTGTGTATCATTTTTAAAATAGTTCATAGGGGAACATAATTTGGGGAAAGGATTCATTGACATCTTGCATCATCAATATTTTAATGACCTTATCTTAATATACAAATAAAGGTGAGGAAAATTCTAGCTATGTTTAAAATTCCTTTCAGTAGGTTTTTTCTTTTTCTGCTGCTCTTTTATGGTACTACTAGTGCAATACAATAACAAAACACCCTTAGTCAGGGGATGTGGCAGGATCTTGTCTCAGCCACAATTCCACACCAGTCTGTCGACGGCTGGGCGTGCCATGTGAGTGCAGAGCTACAGTATAGAAGCCTGAATATGAATTGTCACGTCATTACCAAACCACCAAACTACAATAACCGCTTGCCCGTGCACGTAGTGCATGCAATGGATAATGTGCAGGGTAAACAGAATCCCCCTCCCAACAGCATCCCTGCCCCACATTTGATGGCTAAAAAGACACTGCAGAGACCCAACATCTCAAATTCAGTCTTGGCTAATTAAAATGTCTGTTTTGCGTAATATGTCCCCTTTAAGTTAGGTTTGTTGTATAGGCTCTTATTAGTCTACAATGAAGCACTAGATGAGGGTAATGACACGGTGCTTCCCCAGATCTGAGCCATTCCTAAATTTATTAAAGTGGTGCTGAAAAAAAAGAATAAGAGTATGAGCCAACATACCCATGTCTTGTTGCACTCGTTTGGGTATTCCAGTGATGGTCTTCCTCCTTCTCAATTTCCTTCTTCTCTGAAGAACCGACTGGGAGTGGACAAGGGAACAACGTGCACTAGCCTCTCTATCAAAACCAACACCTGAGACAGTAAAAGTACAGCATTATTAAAGATTTTTTATTTTTATATAGTAGTGGTCACTATAAAAAATTTTTTTTCCAAATTTCCGGGAGGAAGAATGACATTTAGGGCATTTTTATTGTTGTCGAATATAATGAATCATAATGGACTTTTGGATTTTACCTGTGACATTTATAGGTATGATACATGAAGATATGGCACGAGAATCGTCTGAAATTATCTTCTGATCGGAATGGGACACGTTTTCCTTTGACCATTTTAGCTCTTTGTCCTGGGTGGCGGGGACAGTGGGTGCTGGGGTCTTTGTTGTTTTGTGACTTGTAAGCACCTCCTCATCGTCTCCCTCGCCCGTTGAGGTAGCCTTTAAGTCAAAGTCAACCATTAGATTTAGTAATAAAATTGGTAAGTAGACATCCTTAGAGTTGCCATCTACAAACTAAATAGAAAAAGTATACAGAGACAAATATATATATATATATATATAGATATAGATATATATATATATATAGATATAGATATATATAGATATATATAAAGAGAGAGACAGCAAGAGCGAAAGAGAGAGAGAATTGAGGCCAATTGTGG
Source organism: Hippichthys cyanospilos (assembly GCF_059441005.1). Lineage (NCBI taxonomy): Eukaryota > Metazoa > Chordata > Actinopteri > Syngnathiformes > Syngnathidae > Hippichthys > Hippichthys cyanospilos. The sequence goes on along the minus strand of NC_142372.1, from coordinate 14,521,541 downwards.
ATCCTCAAACTCAGGAATGATTCTTATATAAATGGAGGTATGAATCCAACAGAAAAAGTAATAGGTGAACAAATGTAAAAATGGGTTAAACTGCGGTTGAATACAACACAACACGGGTCCAATACCTTTCTCTTCCACGGAATGAAGATGCACCCCTCAATAGGATGAAGTGAGTAAAAGCACTCAAACTATAAATAATTGGTGTCAACAAAAGAAAAGACAAAAGATGCCATGAGAAATAATACAAATAAAAGGATGAATTAATGAGTTTCATTGCATTACCAACAGCTCAACAAAACATGTTCTGAAACCAAAATACAAGGTCCTTATGTGTCCTATTTTCTTGTATAACTATCGTCCTTATTATTGCAGAAATCCTCATTTTGAATTCTTTTAATTTGTTCTTTGGAGAATAGCTATGACTCAATGTTTGAGTCTTTGAAGTGCATCTATTCAGAATCTTCCTTACCTTTCTTTGTATTGTCTGAATATCCTCTTCTCTCCCTGGTCTCTCCTACAGAGGCGGTAAAGACAATAATAACAGTTAACAGGAAGTGCGCAGTCTTACAACATCAATTTCTGCTATACTTTGAATATGTTTGCAGGGACAAATATCTGAAACGTGTTCTGGCTTCTCATTCTTACTTTTCTTTGAACTGTTTGGATCTCAGTTTCTCTCACTGTCTTCTCCTTAAAAAAAAGAAACAGAAATAATGTAGGCAGTGAGTGTGACTGAAAAGCTTATTTGACAAAGACACTTTAATGAGATACATTTACCAGTAAAATCATGATATAAAAAAAAATATAATTAAATGTGAAATGGAATGACAGTTTGCACATAATGGGATGGTGTAAACTTCTTTTTTTTTTACCTTCCTAGGTTGATAATCTAATTCTCGCTCTCGCTCTTCTCTTTCTTGCTGCATGGCAACAACACAAGAAGATTTCAGGTCAGTCTTATACTCAGCAAGTAGTACAAAGTGTACAAACCAAACCCACTTGAGAGAAGGTTCAAATGTATTTGCAAGTAAGTTTGAACGTATTTGTATGTACACTTGAACATACTTGCAAATACTTTGAAAGATTAAACATACTTGGAAATATTCTAATGTACCTGCACCTTTAGGCTTTTTGCTAAAAAGCAATCGTGGCTCACCAGCCTTCTGTGTTTGGTCATGAGATGTTTGCAAGCTGAGCCGTGATCGGCTGATACCTGAGCATGTGATGTCATTTTGCATCAGATTTATATTCTATAAATAGGTATCACAAAATATTAACATTTTACTGTTGAAAATGCCTAATAAATATGCCTCTTAATTAATTCCAGTCAAAAACTCTTCAGTGTGTCTGTTCATTCCCCGCATTTACAAGATCTCTGTCTTGGAGGCATCTACTCATCTAGTCTAGACCTTGGCTTTATATTAAACCCCAGGTTTTTGTTCTTTTCTCTTTTTGCAGTAGTCATTACTTTCTAATTTGAACATCTCTGTCCAGCAGACGACAGTGCTGCCTGACATTTATTGCACAATGTGAAAGCTCACAACTTTAAATTCCGATTTGTTCTTTTTAGCGAACAAATACATTAAAAATGTATATCTTGATATTCTATGGAATAGCAGGGTTCACAAAAGACGGACAGCTATATAGCGGGGGTTCACTGTCGGTGAGTAAATTTACCAGGTTAATGATAATCGATTGCCCTTTCATGCTTTCTTGGTGATTGCGTTTTGCTTACCGCTCGTGCCAGCCGACTTCTCTGTTGCCGCCTGATGGAATGTGGTGAGGGGATCGTGGGTATAGGGGGCACCGTTGAGATGGAGATAGTCACCCTGTTCCTCTCCCGACTTGTGGACCGCTCGTTCTGTTTTTCATCTGAAAATTGTAAAAGAGCATGCATGAAAATGTGCATTCAAATAGATGGATGGGTACTCCAGGCCACAATCGTTATCACCTCTGTGCAGGGCTCGGAGGCTGAACTGAGCGTTTTTGTGCAGTTCCTCCAGACATGGTGGTCGGGTGGATGGATGGAACACATTGTGTTGTTGGTGCCACGGGGCCTGATAGTGAACTGACAGCTTGCGCTCTATGTCCAAATTCGACACCGCTGAAAATGAGACAAAAAAGGTAGGGGAACATAAAGCATACCTGTGAGAAACGTGAGAGCGAGGAACTTAACTTTGAATTCAGTTTGGGGGGCGTGTTGGCATTTAAAGTATCCATTGAGATTTCATTCCAACATCACTAAGCCAACCAAAATTCAAATTATCCGACACACGAATCTCTGCGTGTTCCTTTTTCCTTTGGAACATATCCTCAATGATTTGATTCATTTATTCACGTAATATCAATGTATTTTGTGCACACCTTGAGGTAGAACAGGATGGCGCCGCAGGCCTGGTTTATGGGAAAGTAGTAATTGGTGGTAAGACAGTACAGTATCTTGACGCTAAACCACTATTTCAAGAGCTATGTAATGTATGTCTAGGCTAAGTTTAGCCTGAGTTGTTAGCAAAAGTTATGGAGGGTCGTCCTGCCATGTTTTTGCTCACATCTCGATATTTTGCTATCGCGAGGTGTGCCCCAAAAAATACATTTACATAATAATCAAGATTCTCATTTACTATGATTCTGAACCAATATAAAAATGTCTCGAGGGCGATTTTATAAATTAATGTGCACTATGAATAGGAAAGAGTCACACACAAACATAGGCCACCACCATAAAAAAAAAGAAAAATTCAATTGCTGATTCAGGAAGCTAAGAAACTGCTAGTTGCATTGTAAAAAATGTTAACGTAGGTCACCTCTAACGCTATGGTGCATTCAAATACAATTGGATATTTCACCCTCAGACAGAAAAACGGTCCATCTATATATCAAACGTTAATAACAGCAAATATTGAAACATACATACATTGAGACAATATTGTGGATTTTCTATCAATCTATGAAGCTGACATATCAAGAGGAATGTTGATATGGTATAAGGTATAAACAACACATAAGTAACAGAGCGCGAGTATGAACCGTAAGTGGGTAGGTTATGTTCAGATACCTACAATAATGTGAAAGATCCTTGTGAATAATGTGCAAGTGTGCATGGTGGATTCAAATCATGTGTATGACCTGAAAATCAGAATCTAATCATGAGGCAGCCAAAGATAGCTCATACAAGACAATAAAATGTATTTCCAATACAAATCCCCAAAACGTTCCATAACTTGGGCACGTTCATACATGTTGTGCCTTTGTTGTTGCAAAAGATTAGCGTAGTCCAAGCAACCAAGTCTGATTCAGCGAGTATTTTTGGTTCTGTGTCATTTAAACATCACACTTGACTGGCTATTCTCATAAAGCATCCAATGTTGTACTATTTCAGTCCCAAAAGTGTGTTGTAGCAGCACATACAGTAGGTCTGGTTGCTGCGAGACTACAACAGCCAGACCTTAACTTAGAGCATTTTGTCTAAAGGCGCAAATGACTGCATTATAGGATCATCTAGGGCCATCTGTGGTGATTAAATTGGAGCACGAGTTAGCATAGTCTGCATCACAATTACACATGCCCACAGTTACTTTGCCTTATGTTACAATAGATGTATATTTGTTATTTGCAATAGATGTATAATTGGTGGTTGATCTTAAAAAGTCACTTTCAAAACTTTGGTGGCATAAAATGATACATATGACCCAATGTCTTTGTTCTGATCTTCCTCCTACTAATTTTCAACAACTGTAAAACAAGATTGTGTTTCGGTGAGTTGTTCTGGTTTTGAAAAGACATACATTTGTGAGTCATCTGCATATTCATGGAAGCTTGTACAGTTTGGTGGAACCTATTCAGCGAGAAGGAATAACAAGGAAATAAATGAGAGTGTTTAATAAATACTAATTATTACTAGTTACTAGTTATTATATATAAAAACACAGTTACAATACAAGACAAAGGTGTGGAAGTGTCAAATAAAAATTCCATGAACACAAAATCAAACCGCACTGAAACAAACGAAGTCAGGATGTTGGTGAAGAAAAGTTAATAATGAGAATGTATTAGTGTGTATCTGGGTCAAGCAGCACTCTTTACAGTGCTAAGTGCAAAACCTTGTCACAGAGTATTCTTACATACACTTGTTGACACAAGTTTACTAGAAAGACCCCCAGTAAGTCAGTTCTGTGATGAGCACAAAAGTAGTCACGTCATACTCGTATATCACATAATTCTGTAGGTTACGTCTGATTGCTCCTTGTTGCAGGGTCTCTGCAGATAGAGTGTTAGCAAAATCAGTAAATTATTCTTTTTAAGTTAAGAGCAAATTAATTTGAACATGAATCAACTTATTGATAAATTCTCTTTTTGTGACTCAATTTTCTGGCAGATGAGCCTGCAATAAAACAAACGATATAACACAATCTTTTGGGGTTTCTGAATTTAAAAAAAAAGTCTAACGAAACATTACAAATGTAGTTTCTGAAGTTAGTGAGTAAAATAAACCTAAAAATGTAATACCAAAGTGTGTTCAAACAACCAGTTTTCAGCCCAAAATTTGCTCTAGCTAGAGGCTACATGGCTGAAAAAAAAAAATCCACAGGGGATACTGAGTGCATATTTTAGTCATGGCCATGCAAAATTTTGAATTACGGGTGTTTTTCAAATGCATTTAAAGCATTGATTATAGCAATGTTATTAGGCTGAAAAAAGGCTGAGTAGTTCAAGTACCTTGGATAAAAATAAAAAAAAAATACATGTTTTTTCTTGCCCTGGTTACCCGCTTATTTGGTGTACATGTCAGAAAATACATTTCAAGCCATATGCAATGCTTTGCATATCAATAAAACTCGCCGGAATCTAAATAAGAAGGACTACAAAATAAACTAGAAAATGAACCTTACTTTAGCAGATAATATAAGGACATGTATGTCTAATAAATTACTTAATTATTCTGACAATTACATACAGCACGTTTTAGAAGTGTTTCTGTTACAAGTGGCTCCATTATGGCTGCGTCTAGCATAAATTAGCTGTTAGCTAGCAGTGCAAGCTAGCGTAATAGATGTAAATGGCTGAACACTGACCTCACAGCCTGATACACTTGCGCACTGATCACCAGGCTGCCTCAAATGTGTCGTTTCAGCAGGCAAATTTGTCTCACACCAAAATTCATGACGGGAATTGAAAAGAAAAATTGTCCAAAATCTCTCTAGATGGGAAAGTAGTGGGTTGCTAAGCACAGTTTAAATTGAAGTGAAAAAAAAAAAACTAATTTATAAAAGTTACTCATTCATAATTAAGTGTAAATGTGTTATTTTATCTTTTTTGTTGATAAGCGTTTTTCAAAAAGCAAAAATAAGAACACTTTTTAATTTTTTTTGTCCGCAAAATCGATCCGTTATTGACCCTTCAAAGATCAGAGTGCACATAAAGTACTTATGTCACGCATACTTTTACATTGTAAAGATTTCCATTACCACCACATTTTTTCTTATTAAAATACAAATCCGTTATTCCTGTTTAAAGAAACACGCTAAACTTGTAATTTGCAAGTTATCAAAAAGGTCAGTTTGAACCCTACCTTTGGATGGCACAGGAGCACAGCCAATCCCGAGACAAGCCAAAGCCATGATTAACAGCCGTTTTCTCGTTCCTTCTTGTCCCTACTTTCGCGGTGTTTACTACTCATCCCTTTCGCTTGTGTGCTGCAGCTCTTAATTCACTCTCACAAACTCAGAGCAAAAATATCTATGGAAAGCCAAACATTTAGACGAGCAACATCTGTAGTCACACAAACTCCCCCTCCACCCTTCTCACCCGCCCACCTGCTGTCCCCTCTCTCTCCTCCCCTTATCAGATGGTCCAGCAACTGACTGAAAATATCCCTGCTTGCTTGGTGTGGAAGTGGTAGGTTTTTTTTTTTCGGAAATTACTTTGTACTTAAAAATAATGATATTTCATTGCAAATGCTTCTCTGAGCCGTTTTTCACGTGGAATTTCTCCCCGCCCACCCCCAATATTTGAGTGCGATGGTAGGGTCCCGCCTGGGCATAGCCTGTCCCTGACCATAATCTCCTCATGATGCAGTAATATGTGGAAGCGGGAGGTGGGGTGTGGTGGGGTGGGGGGCAGTCAGCTACAAAGTATTAATGCATTAATCCACCACATGCTGTGAAAGTGTATCACGTGCTTTTATAAAGTGACAATGGAAGTATGCTCGTGTGACACAGCCACTCACTTGTGTTGTCAAATACAAAAGGCATGCAAACACAAGGCAAGTGGATCTCAGCGATTTGAAAAATAATCAAAATCTTACAAAACATAGAAGGAGAAAAGACCCTGGTCGTAATCTGCTGTAATCTGGAGCTCTCTCGGCAGTTGATTTGAGGAACTATGGCTTTGCTGAAAAAGCCCCAAAATTAAGAAGGACTTTTTTTTTTTTTTTTTTTTTTTTAAGAAACCACAGACAAGACCAAGGTTCATCAATCTTTATGAAAAGAAACACTACTTTTTGGAAACTGATTAGGAAGTACTACGGGTTTCATCCCCATTTCTGAAAAAAACATGTGCTAAAATAACATAATTAATATTGATCGAATATTATGTAGATCACGGATGTCAAACTCAAGGCCCCGGGGCCAGAACCGGCCCGCCGCATCATTTTATGTGGCCCGCCAAATGCTGATTTGATTTCAAGTTTCTAGCTAAACTTGCAGATTGTCTTCAAAAATAACCATTTTCTGTTCCCGATCTATCTTTTGAACACTTTTTGTCGGCCTCTGTTTTCAAAACTAGGTAAAGATGTAAAACAACAAAAACGGCGTTTATTAGACACATGTTTTTCTATTTTTAAGTCCTAAATTTTCAGGATTTTAGAGAAATTAAAGGGGTACGTTAAAATTGAAGCTTTTTTAGACTAATTTTAGATTTCTTCCTGCCCTCTAACAGACACTATAAGTACAATGTGGCCCATGATAAAAATCAGTTTGACACCCTTGATGTAGATAGTATATGTCAATTCACTGATCATGGTTGTGATCAGTCATAATAAATTAATATAGTACAGTACACCCCTCTGTGTCCCGTCATCTGAGCACGGACCATTGACTCTAAATGATGAGTTATATATTTGGATCTGGTTTTCCCCTCCCCGGAAGTGGCGCCCCTCTAGAGCCAGGGCTCGCCGCCGTCGCCGAACGCCTTGTGGCCGATCCTGCGCCCATGGGGCTCGGTTGGGCTCAACACAAAGTGATTACGTGGGTCCCGCTTCCCATGGGCTCATCTCATGTTCAAACATAGGGGTGTTCATGTGTCCACTTGACACCAGGACACCCTAGGCCACAGTTCTGTGAGTGACGTCATGGTCGTATCATCGAATTTGAGGCTGCATGTTTTGGACAATCTGGTGAAGAGACGGGCGGCGCTGTCAATTGATTACCACCTGGTGGTGTGTTGGCTCTGATGGTGGGAGAGGATGTCGGTCAGACCTGGCACACCCAAATGTATCGTGAGGGTCTGCTGGGAACGTCTGGAAGAGGCCACTGTCAGAAGGAATGTCAACTGCCACCTCCGTCAGAATTTCTCCCAAATCCCAGTGGAGGTGGGGGGCATTTCGTTGGAGTGGACGCCATTGTCAAGGCGGCTGCTAGGACTTGTAGCCGTAAGGAGTGCGGGCTTGATTGGGCAGGCAGCTAATAAGTTACTGTAATTCATTTGCTGCCAGCCCATCTTGAATGAATCTGTGACATCTATAGTCGTCCATGGCAGTGAATGTGTTAATGGTTGTATGTTGGGTCATTTTCTTGAATGATAACACCAAATTTAACACATCTGCTTCGTAATCTTACCTGAGGCTTTGTAACACAAATAAATCACATTATGTGGCGAGGGAAAATGACTAATTTGGTCAAATATGGACATCCTCGCATCTAGATTGCTGTCACCTGTAGTCTTTGCCATTTTGACATTAATGGCCGAGTGTTGAGTTATTTTGAAAGGACAGTAACTTCACGACAATCTCTTTAAATTGCAGACTGCTACATTGAAACCAAAAGTCAAGCAAGCACATTGCATTTGCTTTTTCACCAGCGAGTTTAGGAAAACACAATTAAAACTTAACTCCAAAGAAAACCAAAATCTTTCCTGCATGTCTTAAATTGGTCGTTGAGTTTGCATTACTTATTGATGTATTTTATAACAATATACAACATAAAATAAACACCACATTAAATAAAGGTGGTAATTATAAATTGGATTAAGCCACTAGCCTACAAACAAATGTAAATTAATGCAGCTTTTTATCCAATGAATAATAAAAAAAAAAAGCAAAGCTAGCAAGAGAAAAGTCAATTATTTAACCAGTTCTTCCATGATCATAACTATGTCTTAGTATCCATGCTGTTTTCTAATCAATTTACGGCCGAGTTCTCTCTCTCTTCCCAGTAATTTGACACTCACATATTCAAACTAATGCAGGACAAAAGATCCTTAAGCATCCACGAGATGGGTGGAAAAGTACACGTGAAACATCAGCTAAAATATATGTTCTTCGTAAATCCATTATGTGGCCTTTAACTAAACAATGTTGCTTGAAAGAGACCTACTCTCTTATTCCTTTTCAACTTCAATCTCATGATTTTTTTCTTCCTTCAGTGTGGCCTTGATGCGCCTTTGTACTTTTTTGCATCCATATTCATAAAGCTCCTGTGTATGTAATTCTCCCTACCCATCTCTTTTTTTTTGTACTGCACACCTGCACCATTGTATCGCGGCCCTTTTCCACATCCTCAGTGCTCCCCCTCTGACCTGCAAATCATTTCTGGCATAACAAGTGTGTGATTGAAATACTCATTTGGATTCGTGTTTATGGCCTGTCTGCGTTGGTTGGCAAAAGCAAGTCACGGGGTCCAGCATAAGCCTTATTTTTTAATCAGTTACATCACAGCGAGTTTGGCAAACCGGAGAATATATCAACAAAACAACTCGGGTTTGCTGTTTAAGGGATTATCCTGCTTCTAAAAGTTCTTTTACTGCCCTCTAGTGACATAACATTTTACACTTACACTACTGTATTGAGGATGAACCTTCATGAACCTTTATTTTAGAGGACTGAAAAGTAATAAAAAAAATGAAAGGAGCATGATGATACTATTAAAATAATAGATACAATTATAGTAAGAAGACATACTTTATGGTAAACCTCGACAGTGAATTGAGAACATTTTCGTATATTTATAAATGTATTTATTTGTTTGTGAAGTTCTGTGTAGGTTTGTGATTATTACCAGAATGTATGGTAGATAAAATGTATGTATTCCAACCCAATTTCACAGCAACATTCCTCAGGAGGCTCAGTATTAGCTGTGTTTAAAATAGAAGGGGGACATCTTCTAATCTATTAAACTATACGTATTCTACTTGACCAACAGCTACACATTTTTAGAGACATTTGAGAGAAATGTGGTTTTCAAAATATTGCCTGAATTCGTAGAATCACCAAACCATAAATTTCCATATGTTTTCACAGAAAATAATCCAATTTAATGGAATCGGTCTGACAATCTACATTCATTCTATTCAGGAAAATGTATATGTTTAATGTGTTCATTTATATCACCCAGCAATGTACAGTGATAGGCAGAACATTTGAATATTTTTCCATTAGCTGGCAGGAGGTGCATAATTAACCTGTGCATTCACCAGAAGTCATTCATTCAACAGAATAATAGTTTCTTCTTCAACTAATCAGGCCCAAATTTCATTTGAGCAAGTAAATTTGAAAGTAAATTCAGAAGAGATTATAATTATTTAAGTCCATGTAGTTTTTTTTGTATGACATTTTTGTTTCTAAAGACTTCTAAAGATGGGGGAAATTGGAGAAAGCACATAATTATAAGACAATGGACCAATGGCGTTCACCTAAAAATAATGTCTCTCTGTCTTTTCCCAGATGGCAAAAAAATAACGTCTATGACTACCTTGTTCTTGCACTTACTTTAGCTAGTTAACTGCTGAGTAAGTCCAAGAACTTTGCTGCCAAGGAAAACTATCACTAAAGCATACAGACTAGGAGTGTCAAACTCATTTTTACTCAGGGGACAATTGGGGGAAACTCTATCCTCAAGAGGGCAAGGCGTTGCTATTATGACAATTGTAAATGTAAAAAGACATGTACACTGTACACAGTAACTGTACTGTATAAATAAAAACTAATTAATATTATTATATGTAGATTTTTGCAGATTAATATATGTAGATTTTTGTACATTGGCCTGGACCCAAACAGCCCCCAAAAAGCAGGGGTCAACTGCAAATAAATAAATAATAATAAATAATAAATTAAAAATTAAAATCAAGTCAAAACACTGTTAACCTCTTTAGCCAACAGCTGAGCTGCAAATAAAGCACATTTAAAATGAAAGATAAGACTGACTGTTTATAATTCAACAGGGCAATCAATTCAAGGTGTCCTCCGCCTACTGCCCCAAGTCAGCTGGAATAGGCATCTGCAGGACTGCGATCCTTGTGAGGATAAGCGGTTCTAGAAAATGCATGGATGGGTAATATTCGTTGTTAGGCAAAAGGAAGCCTGCGGAGGAGGACTGAGTTCGTTGTTATTTAGCACTAACCTAAGTTGTGGCTGACAGCAGCTTGAGACCCTGCTTGTTAACCATTAGTTTCTATTTTTTAAGTTGCAGTGCATTGCATGCAAAGGTAATTTTTTTTTTGCATATTGTAACGTTTGCTGTTAGGCACGAGGAAGCCTGTGGATCAGACCTGAGTCGAGCACAACGTGAATCTGTTTTTTTCTATTTTTCTTTCAAGAAAATCAGTGATCAGACAGAACCACGACTGAATGAATTCTTTAACACACGCAAGGCCATTACAGTATTATAGACAGCGGACTAGAGGGTTCGGTCCTATTTCTTATTTTTTTGCTTCACAGAATCATCTTGTGGGCCAGATTAAAGCTCCTCCATAAGAGGGCTGTGAATTCGACACCCCTGATGGAGACAGTAGTGGTAAGCAAATTAAGTTAAATGGGTTCTATAAGATGTTACTGTATATTGCAAACGTGTGACGATGTATCAGCTATGTTGTTGGATTGGCACAAAATGAGCCGTCGCCCATGTTATTTTTAACTGTGTGTCTCCATGGAAACGGGCACAGGCAGCAAACGGGTGACTTGTACTTGTCTTTAGGGGAAGCCTCCTACCACTGGTCATTGTGTGTGCGTGTGCTTGCGTGTGTGTGTGCATATACAGGTAGTGCGCATTCATAACAATTACAGATCTAATGATCAATTATGTATCTCATTCCACTATCCAATCTTAAATTTAAAGATTACATTTTACATATTTGGATGCTTATTTATTTTGGTCAAGTTGTTGCCAACAGTCACACTCACTCAAGAGGCTAAACCTGTTGATGTGTTAATTCACTGCCCCCAGTTGCCTTTATTAAAAGTGAAGTTGGCATTTTATTTTCATAGGGCCTAAATAACGATCCACACAAATAATTTTTATGTCTAACAAAATTTTTGCTCCCTGTTCACTTCGTAAACCACCACTTGCACTTTGTGTTCTAGCGATTCATTTACTATCCTCATTCCCAAAGTCTGAACTTTTTTTTTTGGACCATGTTTTAAATTTTTGGTCAAATGGAGCACTTTGCAATACCTAATAGAGCTCATATAATTCATTTCGCTACCTAATATAAAAAGAAACTAGAGAGGGATAGTGTACACTGTACAGTACATCAGTGTTTCTCAATAATGTTTTGCAAAGCCGCCCCAAGGAAAGAAAAATCATTTAAATAAAAAGGCATTTAAATAAACTTTCAGCAAATGTTCTTTACTTTTTACATTGGTTTGTACAGGTTACGTTTACCGGTATTCAGAATCTGAAAAAACAGTGCGTCAAAAGTGCCTGAAAAAACAAACAAACAAACAAAAACAACCATTACATTAAACATGAATCCTCACTAAAATTTGAAACATTTTGACCAACTGAACCATTTGATTTTGGAAATAAAATAAATAATAATTGTAAATTGATTTGGAACATTAACACCAACATCTTAACTATTTTAACCTTAAGAAAAGAGTGTAAAATATTGTGCTTTCAATTTGCTGCACAGACTTTGACAATGAGAGCGTCACAGCATCACCTGGTGCAGTTCAGTACACAGTGCAAATCAAGGCCGTTTCGTAACGCGCCGCCCCCTGCGTTACGATATTTTGCACCCCGCTTTTTGAGAAGGACTGCTGCTAATTATCACAAGATGTCGAAATATGTCTATTTTAATTACTGTACTAATTCACTATATATACTTGTATACTCTTAATGGAATATCAACAAAAATACTATATGTATATGATATTTAGAGAGTAAAACAGTTTTGCCATACTTTAACTGTCTTTGCCATGACTAAAACCCACAGCGACGCGCAGGTAAAAATATCAATCCCTCTAGAAGGCATTGATGAACCGGGCAGAAATAAAGTGAACTTTTAGTCAGCTAAAACAAAAACAACTTGCTAAAGAAATTGTGGATACAACATCCATGCAAACAAAACATGCAAACTTCACACAGCAAGACCGGTGCCGGAATCAAACCCACAACCTCCGTGTGTGCTAAACAGTCCTTCACCGTGCCATCCCTAAAATTAGCATAAATATATTACTTTTATATTATAATTCTACTATTATAATTCAACTGGTTTACAACACCCATTAAAAAAATGAATCAAGAGTTGGAAATGTGCTAGAAAGCATTGACGCGAACGATGAACCGCAACACAGTGGGGGTTCAATATATGCTGTAGCTGTCTTGATGTGATGCAGAGGGTGGGGGCTACCTTAGATAACCCTAGCTAAGCTCCAAGTGTCCTCAACAAACCAGCAAATGTACAGCATATAAATTAGCTGGGCTCGTGGCGTAACAAAAAAAAAACCAAAAAAAATCTGATTCCAGGAATAGGAAAATGAATAATTGAAGTACTGCATGCCGCATGCTCAATACTTAAGCTTCATTATTTATAATCAAGATCAATGCATCTGTACGGTGACTAAGATGATGTCTTTATTATTGGCTTGAGTGAGGGCAGGCATTGACTGAGGACATTCCCCTATATACGTCTTGCTTTAGAAGCCATCTGACAGTTACTGAGTGAACATATCGTTTCTATGGAAACAACTTAAAGATTAAAGCTGTGAAGAGCCAGAGCCTTGCCAGAGAGAATCCCACAATGCCTTGTGCCTGGGGATCTCTGGGAAAGAGAAAGGCGGAGGCACATTGTCAAAGTAGTGCGCGTGTGTGTGTGTGTGTGTGTGTGTGCCCACTTGTGTCTTTGCCAGCCACAGAGGTGTTGTGCTACAAATTGGCTCTGTATTGTGACTGTTTGCTACACCAAAGTCAGCATCCATCCATCACTTTTTTCTCCTCCCAAAACCCTTAAAAACCTGTAGTACTAATAAAAAGTATTAAATGTAGGAAAACTACACAATGTGACAGACACTTCATTGATAATTAGATGATCAATTCCTTATCTTTGACACTTGTTGACCAAAATTCACGCTTCAAATATGGTGAAAAAAAATGTAACCAGTACAAATACAGTATGTTTTATAACCAGGTGTCAACCTTGACCTAGTCCTTTTCCCTTCATTTTATTTTTTTCAAATATAAGTGCCTCGCCCCATATCCTCATCTTTACCCCCCTGCCCCCACACCCCTGGGTGATGCCAGTGCTGTTGTCAGGCTCGAGCTGAAAGCAGCCAATCACGTGGCTCCATGCTGAGAAGCTCTGGGGTGATGTTAGGCAGTTTCATGCTCATACGATGGGCTTTGCCAAATGTAGGTCATGCTTCTCGCTCGCCCCGCCTTCTTGCGCTCGCTCACATTTGCCTACACACACACACATAAACCTCATCACCCCTCGCAGACGAGCGTACACACTGATAATGCACAAGTGCATTTTCGTGCTTTCAGATGCGACAGATGTGCGAAAGTGCTACCTCGACTCTCGAATTGAATTTCCTCCTTCACAACGCAAAAAACTTCATTTGATATATTGGTGGATATGTTGGACACGCGTTTGTCTCTGTGTGCCCTGCGATTGGCTGGTAACCAGCTCAGGGTGTGCCCCATCTCCTGCCTAAAGTCAGCAGGGATAAACACAGCGCAACAAGGAAATAAATGTGCCATAAAACCAATTGGACTTTTTGAACCGAACAAATTGTACAGTACGCTGATCTGATTGGAAAATGAATGTACATAATTTAAACCACGATTTCAAGCTTAAACACTGGTGAAAGTGTCGCTTGCCCGTTTTCTAAAAAAAAGAATTTATTACAAAATATTTATCCATCCATCCATATGTAGACAAGCTTATATACAGATAGCACACAGGTACATTTTTCTGCTTTCAGACATGCAAAACAAAAGTATATCCGTGCTGTGATGCAAACCATCGAGCAAATCACGATGCTCATGCCCACAATCACACACAGGGAGTGTGTAGTAGTAACACCTCTCCATGTTTGGTGTCAAACGATTAAATCATTGGAGTCAACCTACATATATTTTTGTGAATGATTTTACTCTTATACACTGTTTGCGTCAAATTAGTCCTTATTGACATTTGACAGCAAGAAAAACACTGTAAATGTTGTTGTTTCACCCTGAATTTTGACCCAAAATACATACAATTATTTTATACCAGTGCTATGAAGTTTTTGGATGCTCAGTCTGGTCTGCTGAGCTCCAATTTTTTTTACCCTGGATTTTAAATTTACCAGTGTATTGATAATTTTAAGAAAAAGTGTATTTTTTTCGTGGCTGAGTGACACTAGATTTTTGTTACAATAAAGAGTGTTTTTTTTTTTTTTTTTTTAAATTCGACCAGATGCACACAATTATGCTCCCACCAAGCACCAACAAGATAATTTGGTTAAAACAGTGATTGTATGTGTGTATTATGTGTTTTTAGGCCTTCAAAAACTGCAACAACACAAAAAAAATCGGTCCATTAAACCGAGAGTCAACTGTACATTTAACCCGGTAAATAAGAATTTGCTTTTCTTTTCCTCTAAAACATTTATTGAGGATTCATCACCCTCTTTATAATTTCAGGGAGGCTATTAATACACCTTGAATAGATCTGTAGGTCCTAAATATAATGAAAACATTGAACCTTGACACAAACAGATCATGCTACAGTAACTGTGAGTAGAAATCGATCAGTAAGACTTTATTTAAAACAAAAATAATTTTAAAAAATCATGTACAATAACCAGATCAACCAGTAAGCGCTCTTTCTTGATTTGAACTCTTGTTGAACTGCTCAACTGTGCTGCAATGTAGCACTTGTGGGATTATGATGTAAATAGCATCCACAGGAGCAAGTAGATTATATGGAAAAGCATTTAGCAGTCTGTCTTAAATGGAAACAATCAAAGGACCCTTTGATGTATTTGCGACATTCTGTTGATAAGCTTTTTTTTCAAAGCTGTATGTAATTAGATTGGCTCTGAGGTCATCACTTGTCATTTTCTAAGCACAGTCACATACATCCTAATCATTTTATGACCTATTAACAGACACTGTTTTAAAACATTTTTTTCTGTCTCAGTACAAATCCTTTGACCAACTTCCAAATTTGCGTAAAAAATGTTAATCGATTAACAAACAAACACCACACCTAATTATGGGAAACCATGGGGGGGACTTTTTTTTAACCACTGTAGTTTGAATGTATGAGATATGCTGGGAATTCAGTTGCAGTTTATACTAGTTTCATTGGGATGTGTGTTATAAATAATTAATTAAATAGAAAGCATAAATTTGCCTGAAGGTAGCGATTTGGACACTAGCAGCCAATTACATTAAAACACGTTTATTGCACATTTGTATCGCACTCTGTGCTCATTTGCTAAGTATGAAAAAAATGCCAAAATTGTCTTATTATCTATCTATCTATCTATCTATCTATCTATCTATCTATCTATCTATCTATCTATCTATCTATCTATCTATCTATCTATCTATCTATCTATCTATCTATCTGTCTGTCTGTCTGTCTGTCTGTCTGTCTGTCTGTCTGTCTGTCTGTCTGTCTGTCTTCCATCCATTTATACAATATATCTAATATAGCGCGCAAGTGCTGTATGTGCAAATGTGCGTGAACACAGGTGCAAATACATTTGAATGTACTTCATTTCTATCACATTTCTTCTTCTTTCTTTTTTTACTTGAATAAAAGTTAACTCAGATTTTAGACAAGTCTTTCACCATAGATAATGGCCATTGAACAAAGCTGCGACCACAGGACACATTTGAGTCAGCCTGGTGTGTTCAAAAGTGATGAGTAAAAAAGGCAACTGTCAGACTGTCGGGATCAAAACAAATAGCTACCATTTTAAACTGACTTTAAAAGGTAATCCGCCTGCAGACAATGTGAAGCAAATTAGCTAGCTGCTAATTTATGATAGTTCCCAACAAAGGTGTGTTGACTCACAATTCCTGGAGCAACAGTTTGTGAGTCAAGTTAGTCCTTGCCATGGCATACTTCTATCATGATTGTACTTTAATTCCAAATTACTACGATAAAGCTCCTCGGGTTGGCTGTTGCAACTTTGACTATGCAAATACAGAGGCAGCAGTACCAGGCCATACAGATGCCAAACAAGTTTTTCAGTTCTGGTTTACTTGTTCAAGCTCCAAATACGCCACCACTCGAGTGAAAAAAATAAAAGAGGAATTTGACGAATAATACAGTCAAACATAACAACGCTAAATGAAAACACTAATAAGGGGACTAAATGGCCATGTTTGCCATCTCAGCCACACCCCTGAAAGGCACACAATACAGCACTGTTGTTATTATCATTGTCATATTCGGCTTGTCCAAAATTACACTTATTAAACCAGTTTATTGATTTTCATTTTTTATGATCTTTTATTGGGATCTTATACTATGTACCTATATTGTATCCCTACTCATTTTAACTGGTTACGTTGATTTGAAATGCAAAATTGAGTTATGAGCTTGGTTACGGAACAAATTTACCTCATAAGTGCAGTTGCAGCTGGACTGTGTTGTCTCATAATGATTGTTTGGGTTTCCACAACAGCGTCCTTTTATGGACAAGATGTACTTCTTATGTTTTGACATACACGCAACACGACTGGCTTACACGCGTATGCTTTGTTGTCTGATATGAATAAGTGCTTGCGAACTTCTAACAAATATGCAACCTTCCCTGACACACACACACACATACACACACTTACACACAGCTCCTCCTCAGAGAGAGAATCATTTCTACTTGCCTGGGTTGCCACAACTAGGTTGACCTATTTTTGTCCAGACCTCGCTCTCGCTTTCTCTTGCTCTTTCTCTCTCACTCTTTCGCTCTTTCTGTCGCCCTCTCTCGCTCGCTGCAGCCCCATAATTCACCTCTGCTTAATAATTCACAACAGCTTTAGAAGCTCCCACTCAGCGGATTCACCGGCTCAGGAAAACAAGAAATAGACACAAATAGAATCTAGTGCACACTGCCGAAAACTGAGCCTATTATTCATGATATTACCTTATATATAGACAATTATATATTATTATAATAAATAGAAGTGTCAATTCTGGCTTGGAAAGTTAAGGGTGATGTTCATCTAACACGGTGCCTCGAGAACCTTAACCAACATTCAGCATCAAACATGAATGGTTTCAGGAGAAAAACAATAAAACGTGTACAAGATAAAACAGGAAATACTGTAGTGAAATGGCTGTGCAGGTTGTGTGCTGTTATTGTAAAAGCGCAGATTATTTGCAAGTCTGTGCACACACTCGCTCCGTCTAATGTGATTGGATGGCCAGATTTGGCAGGAACCAATAAGGACACCAGGAGCAAGAGAGCAGGCACTGAGAGTACGCGTGCTGATGCTGGGCACACCCTGGAGCAGTGAGCATCTGTGTGTATGTGTGTGTGCGCCAGAGCATACAAAATGAAGATGGATCATAAATTTGTGATAACGGGTATATTTTACACACCTTGGAAAGTCACAATATTCATTTTAAAAGAGCTTTCCAGGGTCCTTTTTATCTGGTCTTTCAGGTTTTGTCCTCCCAGAGATTAGTGCAGAAGAGAGCTGAATGTTACATTGGCAGTTGATCTGATGGAGTAAGCTACTCAATTCTAATAATAACCGGGAAAAAAACCACAAACACAAATTTGAGAATTATTTAGGGGGTGGGGTTGGGGGAAGGGGCAAACTCGGGCTGAACCATGTCCTGGATTATTATACGTACCTCGATTAAAAAAAATGTTAGGCCTTTTTTCTTGCTCTGGATACCCACTTATTAGGATACACATTAGGAAGTGCTTTGCATGACAGTAAAACATGATGGAAATGTGGTGAGAAGGCCAACTTCAAATTAGTCCTTACTTTACCAAATAATGCTGTATAGGGAAACAAATATTGGTACACTTATTGAAGTTCTTCCCGAAGGCATGTTGTGGCGTAACACTTTGACTGGTCTTTCTACTGCAATTCTTGGCCCCGACACCTGATACTAACAATCTGAAATTGTACAATCGTTAATTCAGGACACTAACAAATGACTTAATTACACTGACAAACGCAGAGGATAGTGAGAAACGCAATTTCGATTCCTTTGTATGCTAAGCACACGTGAAGAAATTGACAATAAACTTGACTTTGACATATGGCACCCGTAGTCAGTGTTTAACCATGGCTCAGACTTATTATACAGCTGTGTCTAGCATAACCTAGCTAACGCTAGCCAGCAGCTCTCTAGTGCTCCTTAATAGCTGGCATGATAATGTAAATGACTGCACACACTAATGCTGACTGCTTGACATAGTTGCTTTTGCTATTTTATTTTCATGATGAATACTCGAAATTCAATTAAATGTTACTGTATGATATATGATTACAAATACTTTTCCATACCAGCAGCCTACTTCAAGTAATATTTTGTACATACAGTGACCTCCCAATTTTACCACAGTGAAAACCATTTCTTTTAAAGAGTGCTACCTCTTTTTCACCTGTTGCTAATTTTTGTCTCAATAGTTCCCTCACAACATACCCACCAACCCTGTTAGCGTGAACATGCCACAATTCAATGAGCTGGCCATACAAGGAACAATTTGAGAAGAGTTGTTTTTAAATTCCAGTTCTTCACTACAAGCCAATCATCTAATTGTGAGACATACTGTATCAAGAACAAATGCCCTTTACTCCCACTCCCAAAACTATACCACAAACAAAACGCCTAGCCCAAAATTGTAACCCACTCACAATCAGTTTTGAAATGATCTTAATTCTAAGACAAAATGTAAATTTCTCACAATCTATATGGTTTTGTGGATTCTCTATGCAGAATTAGGCTTGGTCACGTGTCATCAATAAATGAATAAGTAATACATATACCAATAGTTATTCACGGTCCACTAGTATGACAATAATGACGGCATTATTTTTTATCTGCTCTGATATGATTTTGACCTTATTGTAAGAGTACAGATGTACTTAATCCTGGTTTTTCAATGTTTGCGTGAGAAAGCAAATCAATCAAGGAGGATGCCCTGTGGAATACAATGGGGTAACGATAGGAATTGAAATGAGATATAGGACTCTGGTAGTGTCTACATGAAGCCGGTATTTCATAACACGTCAAACTATATAATACAAGGTTAAAGTCGTGTCTGATGAAAAAACTGCCTTCCTTGCTTCTCTTATGCCCATGCTATCGTTGCCATTAAAGAGAGGGCAGGAGAGAGAGGCAGTGTTGAGTGCGTGAGTGTGTGATGTTGTCGTCTGATTGATGTGACAGTGAGAGTGAGTCTCCTCCAAGAATCCTGGCCTTATTGCTCTTCTCTTACGAACCGCCGCATCACACATACAACATACTCTGTCTCTCAGCGTTGCACACACACACACACACACGCACACACACACACACACACACACCTCAGTTTAAATGACTAGTTTCTCTCTTTTCTATCTGCTACTACTAACAACTTTGCCCCACATCATCTCACTTCACTCTTTCTTCCCTTGTCATTCCTTCATTTTTTTTTCAGCATTGCTTGCAATCTGGGAGAGACAATGGAAATGTGCATGACAGCAGTCAATCACAGTTGACCTTTTCATGCTCTACATTTGTTTGAGTTAACAGAAAGTAATAAAAACAAATACACAATGACTAAACGTGAAGCTTATTGCTAAGCCGATGGGAAGCCAAGAGTTGGTATTATTTTCTGAAGCTTAAGCTAGAGAAGCCGATCACCATTGGTTTTGTGGCAGCATCTCCCAAATGATGTAGCGTAAAAGGTCACTATACAAGGTGTGTCCTCAAAAGCTGGCAAGACGACAACCCTGTGTAAGTACCACCTGGGTGATGATGCAGAAAGCATGAAAATGCAGAGTTTACGCAGCCTGACCAGCATTTTATTCGCTTCTAAATACAGTAGTCATATTTTAATCATGCATTCTTGCATGTATCAATGATGTTAACACCATCTAGGATCATTACGTCCTTTCTCAAGTTGAATTTCCTCCTTGACAACTCTATAAACTTTATTTGATTTATTGGTAGATATATTGGACAATCTAAATTTTCCTGAGTTGTGTTCATGAGTGCGGATGATCACGTTTCTCTGTATGCCCTAAATACAGTGTGGGTCTGTGCAATCAACTCAGTGTGTGCCCTAGCTCCTGCCTAAAGATGGGAGGGATACAAGGAAATAAAATGTATAAATGTGCTATATAACCAATGATATTTTATCAATTGTTGTTTACAAATTGTACTGTACACTGATCTGATCACATTTTTAATATACATAAGTTACAAGAAGATTTCATGCAACCTTAAACACTGGAGAAATTGTCGCGCGCCCTTTTTCTAAAATAATATTTTGTAATTTTGTATTTTGCAAAATATCCATCCATCAATCCATCCATTTACTTAGCTGTTTATCCTCACAACAGTCACAGGCAAACAAAGATCAACAACTCATTCTCACAAACATACCTAGGGACATTTTAGAGTGCTCAATATACTCTACCTAGAGCAGGTATAGGGAGCTTCGGTTCCTCGAGAGCCATATCCTGCCCATTTTCAATGTCTCCTTCGCCTTCCACACCTGGTTCAAATAAGCAGCTCATTAGCAAGCCCTGTGGAAGCCTGATAACAATCCTGAACATTTAACCAGGTGTGTTGAAAGTGAGACACATCAAAAACAGGCAGGATATGGCTCTCGAGGAACCGGAGTTCCCAACCATTGACCTAGAGGAGTACCCAGAGAAAATCCACATGGGCACGGGGAGAGCAACCAAACTCCACACAAGAAGGCCTGAGCTGGAAGCAAACCCACCACCACCGCATGTGAGGAAGACGAGCTCAGCAGTCTGCCACCATGCCGCACAGATATCTAAAAAAAATGCCCATCCATCCATCCATCCATTTTTTTTTAGCCGCTTATCCTCACAAGGGTCGCAGGCAAACAAAGGTGAACAATTCATTGTTAGCATGGTTACCTTACAAATGCCAAGGAATGTTCATTTCTGTGATTATGATTCACAAATCCACAGCACCATCCCCTTTTAAATGATAAATATTCCCTAATAAGTGTAATGGAACCTCCAGAGACTCTCAAGCGGAACCAACGTCTCATATTAGGGTATCAACAAGCTCTAAAGCTCAGACCTGCTGTCAGTCCGACTTCTCTTAGACCCAACATAACAAGATCAGTGTTTATCCTATCCAATCTATCTGTTTACTCCAGAGTTAAGTAAGGCATTTATTCTCTAAATCTTTTCAAAGGCTTGGAAACTGCAGTACTGCTTGCATTTCACCATGGATTTACCATTAGAAGAGGCTTCCGCCATATGGACTCTTGCCATTAAAAACTACACCTAATGCTTTGTAGGACTGTGTATGCCCTCACAGATACAAACAGAACCAAGCACATACGACATACTAAATAGGCTATCTTGAGAGCAGGTCTTAAAATCAGTAACACAGTAAACCCCCAATTACCTTGGGTTTTCCTTCCAGACTTAGCCGCAATATACTGTATAGACCATATGAAAAATAAATAAATACAGTTAATGCCCTATATGCTTTGAATACAATTAAACCTAGTTCAAATTTAAACTGACTTTTTAAAGTACTCACAAGTATCTCATATAACATCACATGAAGAAATAAAAAGAAGCGAAACCCTCGGTCTCCAAATAAGAGGTAAAGTGTTGCATGCAAAACAGACATGTAAAACAAAAGACAACCAGATATCATACCATTAAAGTTTAATGGTATATGATATTTGTTTTTTTGGTGTTTAATGATTAAACACCAAAAAAAAGTCAATAATGTCTGTAGAAAAACAAATCGAGCAGCACATGCAAACAATACAATGACACTTACAAGCGTATACAGTGGACCCTGGCGATACACATGGGAATAAGGGCTGAGGGCACATGGAAATAGTGAAAATTTTTGAATAAATGGGATTGAAATTTCCATGAAAAAAAAGTTGACTTTTGCTAAGAAAAAGTGTAATAGCATTGTGCAAATGATGTAATATTAGTTGAATCAACCAACCGGGTTGACATTTTCTGGATATCTAGGTCAATGACAAAATGTCAAATTTGCGGAGAGTCCGTGCTTTTATAACACTCATTCATTCATTCATTCATTCATTCATTCATTTTTTATTAACCAATTCACAATCGCACACACATGCGCTTTTCACAAGTGACTGTGACATCGGAGATCACGTCATCCCACGACATGAGTTAATGCTTTCTATAACGGGGCGTTACCGTATGCCGTCGATCAATTTCAAATGCTTCATAGATAGAAAGTGATTTAATCCAGAAGATGAGTCTTTGACACAAATTGATCAATCAAGGATTTTGACAAGTTAATAACCGAAGCTGAGATATGGCAAAGCGTATATTATAATTATATCTGAGTATCATCTCTTACTATATATGCATCTGACTTCAGTCTCATTAGAAACTATGTGTTTTGAAGCTGAGGCTGTAGCTGTAACATAATGAGCAGTTGAAGAGAAGAGAGAATGTATAATGCATTATCCCCACCCTCCCACTTTCATCCCAAGGATGAGAGAAGGGCCAGTTTCTCTGGGACTTCCAAACGTTGGTCATGGAGTTGTGCAACAGTGTGTTTGTCTGACTGTGTCGTACGGGCTTGAATGTCTATGTGCATTTCTGCAACCCTGTGCATAGAACACAAGTGTGCCACTGCCTTAAAGATTGATTACCTTCAAACAAGGAACCGATGAGAGACAACAACTGGCCTTGTGTCTAGACAATCCTCATCACGACTGCATAAAAGTATGTTTTTATGAATACTTGAGGGAAATTGCCTAAAGATGATAGCAGCAAATTGTTTTCCAGCACGAGCACCACTTCATCTCCATGTTAAAAGAGAAAGGGGTTGAGGAATAAATTGCCCATAGGGCAAAACAAAAAATGCACAGCTTCAGTTGTGAGTATGAGAGCATTTAATGTTTAGTTGGAGATGACTCAACATTCATTCGTCCATTCATCCATCCAATCTTTGTACCACTTATCCTCGCGACGGTCACCGGCGTGCTGGGGCCTAGCCCAGCTATCTTTGTCGTCGAGGTATACTCTGAACAGGTTGTGGACAAAAGTTTAATCATTTCAGTAGTTTGCACGGCACTGATATATGTGAGCATTTCAGGAGTGTATGAGAGTGTTTTAGAAGTTTGTTTAGGAGTTTTTCAAGTAGTATTCGAGAGCAAATAAAATTCATTCAATTTGGTAGTGAATTTTTTAATAATGCTGTGGAAGCATTTAACGTGAACTAGTATATATAGTCTATCATTAGCATGTGTAAGAACATTTCATTAGAGTGAAAGAGTGTTTCATTAATGTGTGTCAGAGTGGTTCAGCATAGTGAGTGTGAAAGCAGTTTTAGTTGTAAATGTGTCAGCATTTCTGCAGTGTATATGAATTTCAGTGGTGTGTTTCATCATGTTGAATGTGACTGCTTAGAATGTGTGAGTGAGAAACAAGTCAAAAATATCAGAAATGTTTTGAAAACTTTTCAGTTGCGTGTGTATATCATTCGTGTGAGTATGAGAACGTTTAAGCTACCTAAGAGTAGAATGAAAGCAGTAATGTGCGTTTCAGGTGGGAGTTAGAGCTTGGCACAGTATTGAATTATTTTGATGAATTTGTCATTTTAAAAATCAGCAATTTGAAAATTGACTCAATCATAAAATCAGGGTTTTGAAAAAATGTCAGATGGCTGGATGGCTGCTTTACAAGATGTGTTTACATTAGTTCCTCAAGACTTGTGGCAATTAAGCATATGAAGCTTTGGATAACAATGTTTTTGCATAAGCTATACATGTTACATTAACAAACAAACTGGTTTAAAATCAGTGTTATGGTATTTTATGTATATATAATAAACATATATTTAGACGTGCAGTGATGAAATGACGACTTCAATTGCCAATTTAATAATCGGTAAGATGAGAGTTTTAGCTTCTCAGCTGAAAATAAATTGCTAATCAGTGTCGAATCAAAATAAAACATTTGAGCGGTAATCCTGAATTATTTCCCTCACGACTGATAACATACACAAAATTCCCAATAGAAAGGAAAATAGGATACTACCAAAATAGTTCAAGTCTTCCCTTTGCTCCAGCATTTTACTTTTGATTTCACCGTTAACATTTACACGCATGGAAGGGAGCGGTAATCTGCAGTATTTTAATGTACAGGTTGGTGCGAACAGCACGGTATAATGATAAACATCAGATGGTGTCAATATGTTGCGCAGACCCACACTCGCAAACAGACACAGGTTCAACTGGGGTCGTATCATGCTCAGGATCACTGCTCCTGATCCACCGCAAACCATATGGCTCTTCTTTATTTCAACTGGAATGGATTAAAGGGTTAGGCCACTCATCCACGCATCTCATTTTAACTCTTAACGGAATTTATTTCATATCTCTTGAAGGCAACAAAGTTCACTCCGTTTCAGTTTGAATGAAACTCTGTATAACATACTAAATCGCCAGTGTGTCAGTGTAATCAAGCGAAGAAATTCAAGGAAACCAATACCCCGTAAAAAAATATTTTTTTTAGTTACTAATTACTTATTAATTATCCTAGACTAAATTGCCCGGATCATGCAACGTTCTCTAGTGTCATGTGACAAAACACCTGAATATCAAATACCCACTTCCTAATCATTGCACAGTTGAGTAAAACCACTGTGTATTACGTAATCGTCATGTACCATCTGTCAGTTAACTGTGATTAATTTTGGATTACAGTGAAGGTGACACTGAAGAACACCAAGAGATGAAGAAGCACTTCTTCATACAGAGGCAAATAATACAGATAGTGCCTTTCCTATGTTGGACCACTGTATTAATCTGCTATCATGTATCATCTGTAGGGAATGGAGCTCACGGGAATAATCTGCACACAGATGCACTCACATACATGCACTCTTTTGCAAGGGAGTCCCTTGTAAGTCACACAATCAGTTAATTGTAATCTGCTGCTGCTGTAATTATTCAACTCTGTGGCGATAATTACAAGATCAAAGAACGGGGGCAGTAACTGTCAAGATAGTGTAATTATTTTTACCGTGTTGTGTTGAGAAACATGGTGGAGCAAACTCAAAGAACGTTTTTTTTTCTCTTCCCCAATCATTTTAGACTCTTTGTATTAATTTTTATACAAAATTTTGGAAGACATTCAACAATTCTTCCTAGAATGATTCTTCAAGCTCTTGATGCCACTTCTAGTTTACTCTAACATTAAAATGTAAAAAAAAAGGTACAATGTTTGTTTTGCATTATTAAATGCAAAACACAAAAACAAAGTAAAACTCCAGACAGCTGAACAAATGGCACCAACTGTTTTCCTTATAACACTTCAAGTAACAGAAATTTTGACTCAAAGGATAAAGCAAAGACAGACAATATTGCAGATATTCTTTAACCCCTGCAAAACCAGACAATATTACTGTGGTCGTCATGACTCGAGCACTCCAGAAGAAGTCTCACAATCCAATTTTTTCTTTACATTTTACGTAATTATGTTTCATTTCATATTTTATGTATAGGTTATGTGGTATTTCCTTTACTAGGAAACAACAAAATATGTTGGGTTTAGGGTTAGGGGCTAGAATGTATTCATGACATTTTCATTTGTTCAATGTAAGGAGTGCTTTGATCTCAAGGAACCATTGTTTTGTGTCGTAGTTTGAATGCTGGTATGTGTTGCTGCTGTGTACAGTATGTATAGAGTAGCAGTTCTACAAAGGTAAACTTAGGTGTGAGCAAGCACACTTTGCGTCTTAGTTAAAGAACTGTGTAAGTGAGAGTCTTTTTTTCCAAAGTGATGTTACACCATAGCTTTTGATTGACACTGAGAAAGTCTTAAGTTTAATTAAGCAGGGGGGACTTTCTCAAATGGTCTCTAGACTCTCTACAGATTGCAAGTGGTTCTACGATGAATTCCCTTCATTGAGTTGTACGGTAGTTCAAAATACTGCAGCTCGACTAAGCATCCAACGATGTGAGCGTGAAGCTAAAATTGGCAGCTGTTCATAGAACAAAAGTGCAGGACAGAGCAAAGATGGAAATACGGCGGTTTTTTTTTTGGTTTTGTTTTGTTTTTTCCCGACATTCGCTAGCCTTCACGGAAACAGCTGTGGTTGCCCGAAGCGTTTGGCTCACACTTCTCTGGTCTGTCATCCAGAGGTACACTCCCTCGCTCATCAGTAAGGACAGCGTGTGCGTGCAGTTAGCATGGAGTGGACCTCCACATGCCTATTGTGTCATGTTCTTATATAAGGAAATCGGTCAGTATAAATAGACTTTTCTGATACAACTAGTGACAGATATATGGCGTATTAGTAAAATATTTTCTGTCCTCACCTATGGACTGTCATCTTTGAAATTGGATTAATTTACCCTGCCTTAGTAAACAACATCAACTGAAGGCAACAGCAATAGCTTTTAATGGGATTTTGTAGCCGTTTCGGATGAAGCCTGTCTTTGTCTATTCAGTGATCCGACCCAACTGAAAAGTGATCTCGCACCCGAGCGCAAACAAACATAGCTATGGCATTGCGGTGTGCATGTGCAAATCCAAGCTTGTTCTTTCAGCCCAATTAGGACAGCGTGCTAAGGATCTTACCAAGCCAATCTGTCTCGGAGGAAGTCGTCTAGAGCGGCTCATCCATTAAAACAAGAGCTGACGAACTCTCTGAAGATTTTTACCCACCATCTGTTCGAACGATGCTAAAGTTTACAGCTTCCACTTTTAATTTCATGTGTAGGTTGTACAGTAACACAAACACCTAGAAATAAATTGCATATGCTTTTTGTTGTTGTTGTTTCAACTTGCTTGGGCTGTGCTTAGGCCAACATTAGGCCTATTTTATGGTCATAAGTAACTGTCAAATGTCTCCCTCTCACACACTCAAAGAACCATAAAACTTAGAGTCGCTATAAAATATACATGAACTCGATCAATAAATCTGGTCAACAACGCAGCGCATGATTTAAATGTGTTTACTTCTGAGCACAGCCACATCCCAGTTAGTGGAGGGTGTGTGCACCTTTTTTAGTTGTTTCATCTATCTTTCTTTTGCCTTTCCTCTCAAAAAGATTGTACTTCAGTCAAGTTCTATCTCAATCTCTCTCAGGTTATAGGCATAACTGTAGTGCTTAAATCTAAATTCGGTCTCCACATTTTTTTTTCTTTTTTACTCAGACTCCTTGGCATATGACACCAATTTGTTTGGGACTCAGCCATTGCACTCTCAAAGTATTTTATTGATTTGCCCAAGAGCAACTATGGTTTTAGTTGCTGAAAATTAATGTCCTCCTTCAAAAGACAGTTGAAATGAAATTTTTCACATTATCTAAATTGATTGGTTGCCCTGACTGCAAGCATGAAAGCACGCCATCTTTTACTTTCTGTCTGTCAGCCAACACTGAAGCTCTAAAATTTAGTTTTACAATGGAAAATAGAATTTGCCACAAAGTCTTTAAAAAAGTACAAGGCTTGCAGAGGCACCGCAAAAAGAGGACTCAGAAGTGACTTGGACTCAAACTTGACTTGGACTTATTTTTTAACTTGAATTGGACTCGATAAAGGTGGAGTTGACTACATCCCTGATTATAGGTCACACTAATGATGAAAATAGTCTCCAAACTATTTATTTATTGTATTTTTTTACACAATAATATTGCAACTAGTATGTTGAATTTTTATGTCATATATTTCATTTATCTGGCTGAGCCTTTTTGTGCTGTTTAACAAGTAGAAACAAAACAGTATGTAAGTACGCAAGACTACTTGTTGGAGCTGAATTGATACTAATTTGTTATCTTAAAAAATATTTGTCATCTGTGGAACATTTTATTTTTATTGTGTATGTGATAATCATCAACAATATCTGATTTGGGGGAATCATTGCAGTTGTTTTTTAGTATTTGACATTCTTGCTCCAATATAAAAAATCACAACGCACTGAATACTTGAGTAGATTATTCAAGGCTCGCTCCGGCCTTTCTGTTTTGAGTTTGCATGTTCTCCTCGTGCCTCCGTGGGTTCTCTCCAGGCACTTCCTCCCACATTCCAGAAACATGCATAATGGGTATATTGGACAGTCTAACTTGTCCCTTGGTTTGATTGGGTGTGTAAATGGTTGTTCATCCCTCTGTGCCAACCATTTCAGGGTGTCACCCGCATACTGGCCATAGACAGCTGGGATAGGCACCAGCAACCCAGGGAAACTAGTGAGGATAAGCGGCAATAGACAATGAAATATGGAATATATGAATCACGGGATTGAATTGTTTGACTTTCGATGAATATCTAGGATGAGGAATGAATGTTCAATTGGCTTTTCATAAAGTTTGTTCTTTATCCTCACCTGTAAGACAATTCAGCACACTGTAAGATTGACTCCAGTGCACTAGTAGAAAGCCTCCAAGGATCAACAGCCTTGTCAAATCTACTAAAACATTGTATGAGAACATTTTCCATTTTGTAATGGACAGAAACAGAGACACTCTGAGTTTTCCATCTCTCTGTGGGATTACGGGGAAACTCATCTCTACTAAGTGGAGCTCCCTATGGAGGCCTGCCAGGGACAAGCTATCAAGGGAATCACGAGTTTAGGTTTGAATGGAATTATGGCTAAATTCATCTTGAGTTTGTATTTGTTTGATTTTAGATAAAGAGTCTTGCGGTGACCCATAGGTGTTTGGAAATATAATCTTCCTTAAAAGTCATGGAGCTCCTTAGCTTCAAATGTAAAGACAAAAAAAATACAAAAAGGAAATGAAGGTCTGTGCTTTTGGAATTCGGCATCCAGTTGGAATTTGACTGCACGAGGCATATGTAAACATTCTGTTGGACCTTGAATAATTTTCTTGAAATATACAGGTTAGATTGTTCAACCATTTTGTGGTAAATGTGCTTTTGAGTTTGTGAGGGATCCTTCTCCAGTCAAAGCTGACACACTCTCAGGTGGTTGAATAATTGAAATGCAAGTTACCAAAGTGTCTGACCTTGTTACAGAGTGAACTCATTTGCTAAGGAACAATGTTTGCTGCCAGTAAATGCCCGATTTACATTCTTGACACAGTTAATAAGAGCTGAGCACTCACACTTGTCAAGTCGACTGTTATGTAATCTAAAGCTGGAGGAAAAGTTACTCATGTATCCTCGTGGAATAACAGCACGCTTACGCACTGGAGCCTCGGGATTAAAGAGATGTCCACTCATGGCAAAGGCACTCACAAACTCACACGGACCCACGTACAGTAGGTTGCTGATTTTATAGTTTCTGTTTCTGGCCTTCCTGACAGCTATTCTAAGCATACACACATATCAAAATGAATGGGGCACACTGGATAGTCATATCATGAACTTTGTTCCAGACCCATCAGCGATTTCTGCATAACAGAGAGTCTTTTGGGGGGTTTGTTTTGCCCCTGTCACATGCTACCATTGGATAAAACAAAAATTCAAAAATGCTCACCCAAAAGATAAATTACAACGAATATGCCTTTCTTAATGAAAACATATACTGCACTGTAATCCAAAATAATAGAGACAGGCTAACAGAGGTTAGCATTGATGTAATGCTATTTATAAAAGTGTTAATAACTGTGTGACACAGTCAAACATCACTCACAACCATATATGTTCTCTGCTCAGTGGGAACAATGACTTTTACCAAAGTTTGGTTGGAAGCATTCTCTGCGTGCTTTTCAACTTTTTGGTCTTCTCTCAGACGGTAATTAGCTATCAATTGATTGATTAATAATTTCAGCTCTCTGTTTTATAATTGCAATTCTTCAAACTAAGTACTGTCCCGATAACCACTTCCTACATCTTGGTCTGTCTTTCTTTATCAGTTTTATGATGTGAATGATGCTTTATGACCTTTAATGACTTTCATTTAACTCTGTGTTTTTTCAGGAGTTAATACCTCAAATATCCTGATCACTCAATATATATGAGATCATGTGAATGTGAAATTGTTTCCAAACTTTTGGCTAATACTGTACAAATAGACAAAAAAAAAAAAAAAAAAAAACACTGGGCAACCTGATTAGATTGCATTCTGTAATTTAAAACCAGACACAATCAATTAACAGACAACAACATCCAAATGGTGTATAATACGACGTGAAAAAGGCAAGCAAGCAGTGCAAAAGGCTGACATTCCATCCATCCTCCCAAGCACATGCGGCAATGTACAGAGCGAGAGTTCCTGCATGCATGTTTTATGGCAAGCCGCCACAGGGACACAGACAGGAGCACTTAAAAGTAGCACTTCCAATCATAACACAAAGTCAGGGAGAAGGTCATGGAGTTCACTATGTTGAGTCAATGAATGACTTTCAGCTTAACTCCACTTGATCAGTTCAGTTCACTTCGTTACAGTCTATTTTGTAATACTTAGACACACAACGAATAATTAACCTACAATGAATAACCAATTGCAGCCCAGTTTTTGAACCATTTATATTGCACAACACAGGGATATTTTCCTTAAATATTTTTTTAGGAAGGCTACAATGGATAAATACCATTTTATTGCATTTCAATGTAAAAAATATGATACACAAGTCAACGGAGTGGTCTAAGACAAGGTAGGGTGCAATAATAAAACTCTAAAGATTATATTTCCATAATATAATATTTTCCAAGTACACGACAATTCATTAGGTTCAGTACAATTAAATAGTAATCCATATAATAATTCTGAGTATTCATTTTTACAGCTACAGTGATACATTGTTGATTGTATAAATGTTGAAAATAAGACTTTTATTCAGGGCGGCTCTGTGGAACATTGAATAGCACATCTGCCTGACAGTTAAAGGAACGCAAGTTCAAATCCACCTCGCTCTGGCCTTCCTGTATGAAGCTTGCATGTTCTCCCCAAGCCCATGTGGGTTCTCTCCAGGCACTCCGACTTCCTTACTCCAAAAACATGCATAGTAGATGTATTGGACACACTAAATTGTCCTTAGGTGTGATTGAAAAAAATGTTTTTTTAAGCTCCAAACTCAAAGTCTTCCCTTCAATTTTGCCCTCCAGGCTTCAGACTGATGGAGGAGATGTCATTGTGGGTTTGCACTTAAAATTTGCCCTTCTACATAAAACTGTCTGTGTGCTATGTTAATGTAATGACGCAATAAAAATGTGCGCATCCCCAACTATCTACTAACGGCCTATGCATTTCAATTAAAGCGACTCACCCTGTGCGCACACAGATTAGAGTCACATTGTGCCTCTGATTGGCTGACTGCCCACATGAGTGAATAGTCTCTTTTAGCCCAACGGCAAAGTATGAGGTGAATTTGTAACTCCTAAATGTCTACGTATCATTGATGCGGAGGCCTCTGTTGCACCAAATATTCATCATGATCACTTGAAAC